>NW_018406858.1:755234-788258 GCF_002113885.1 Mizuhopecten yessoensis
GGTCACTATTCTATGGATACTTGTCTCCGGTCACTGGTCTGTGGATACTTGACTCCGGTCACTATTCTGTGGATACCTGACTCAGGGTACTGTTCTGTGGATACCTGACTCAGGTCGCTGTTCTGTGGATACCTGACTCCGGTCACTATTCTATGGATACTTGTCTCCGGTCACTGGTCTGTGGATACTTGACTCCGGTCACTATTCTGTGGATACCCGACTCCGGCCAATGTTCTAGATCTGTGGATACCTGACTCATGCCACTGTTCTCTGGATACCTGACTCCGGCCACTGTTCTGAGGATAATTGAATCCGGACACTAGTCCCTGCACATTGACGACTTTTCCCGTAGGACTGATATCATTGACCTGACGTATTCCCTGTTTTGTGATAACACCCCTGTGTGTCGGAGTTAGTGACAATACAATTGATGGTCAATAAAATAACGATTTGAGTGATGATATACTTTTCTCCCACAACCATTATTTTTTTATCACTTTTGGCCCATTTGATAACATGCTGGGAGTTGTGAAATATTTTTGGTTACCCACTACTGGCTAACACCCTAAACGTTATTTTCATTGGTCAATGTTTTGCTTCTGTAGCAGAACTGGTTTGGGTCGGTCATCGGCGACAAGGTAGCTCAATTCATTCCGTCTAGAATTGAGAGAATCTCGAGTTAGAATTCCAGTCTGGTTGTGTATTTCTTTCTTTGATTACACTTATGATGTCGTTTAACAATGCTTTGCGCCGTCATCTTATATTGCGCCGTCTTGAAGCATGGCTGGTTATCATGTTTATCTCATGTGATCATTCTCAAATTGCAAAAGGTACTTGATAAACCTTGTGACTTAATTCAATTTAAAAATTAACTGGCTTTAGTTGGATAAACATGATGACCATCCATCACTCACTGGGCAGCCACTGTGTATGCTTTTATAGCTGATTTGAGTTCCCGCGGGATCTATTGCGTACAAAAAAATGTATGGCTTTTAAAGTTGATCATAAATAATAAAAAAAATCTTCTTTATTTAGTCATTCTTCACTACTGCAATATGGCGTACATGGTTGTGAAATCGGTTTGTTAATGAATGATAAATACGTCATACTCACTTTTAACAATTGCACTTTGGTATGCCCATAGCTTTGAAAGTGTATTTTGAGTGCATGCAGCTTTAATATTGTTGAAAAATCATTGTATTATTCTAAAATGACAGTAATTAAGGCTGGCCGATGACGTGGGTTAGCGAATTCCAACATAATTTATTAATTTATGTACACTTCGAAGTACATGACTATTATAATTAGCCAGTGTATTGTGACACTGTATTCTCGCGAAGTCCCGATGGGTCAATGATCGAGAAAACGGCTTGCTATAAATAAAGAAAACGGTATAGAAATGATACCTTGTTACTTCGAAAATGGTAAAAATTATGTTTAAAGTGTACCCTGAACGTTATTAGCTCACCTGGTCCGAAGGATCAAGGTGAGCTTATGCCATACCGTAGCGTCCGTCGTCCGTCGTCCGTCGTCCGTCGTCTGTCGTCCGTCGTCCGTCAACTTTACACTACTAGTCATGAACCACTGAGCGGATTTTAACAAAATTTGTGTGGAGCATCCTTGGGTGAAGAAGAACCAATTTTGTATAAATGGTGGGTCTGGCCCCCCAGGGGCCTGAGGGGCGGGGCCAAATAGGGGAAATATAGCAAATTTTTCTTTAAAATCCTTCTTCTTCTGTAGGAATGAAAGGATCTGGGCCATATTTGGTATGGAGCATCCTTGGGTAGTGGGGAACCAATTATGTATAAACCATGGGTCTGGCTCCCCAGGGGACTGATGGGCGGAGCCCAATAGGGGAAACATAGCAAATTATTCTTTAAAATCCTTCTTCTGTAGGAATGAAAGGATTTGGTCCATATTTGGTCTGAGGCATTCTTGGGTGAATGGGGATCCAATTTTGTATAAATCAAGGGTCTGGCCCCCCAGGGGCCTGAGGGGCGGGGCCCAATAGGGGTAACCAGGGACGTATAATACTGTCCTTGGGGTAACATAGCAAATTATTCTTTAAAATCCTTCTTCTTCTGTAGGAATGAAAGGATTTGGTCCATATTTGGTGTGGAACATCCTTGTGTGAAGGGGAACCAATTTTGTATAAACGGTGTGTATGACCCCCCTGTAGGCAGAGAGGCGGGGCCCAATAGGGAAAATAGAGGTAAAACCTTTAAAATCCTTCTCCGACCATCGGGATTAAGGAATTTTATCCTTATTTAGTGTGGAGCATCCTTGGGTGACGGTGACTCAATTTTGTATAATTGGTGGGTATGACCCCCGTCGGGGCATAGGGGTGGGGCTCTGTTTGAAGTTTGTTCTCTATATCTCAAGTACTGGATGGATCTTTCTGAAATTTCATATGTACTTACAGCACCTACCATGGAGTGCTATATCTTTACTTCATACCAATTACTTTAATTATATTCAGGTGAGCGATACAGGCCCTCTGGGCCTTTTGTTCTATATCAGGCTATGAAAATACTTCAGATAGTACAATAAAAGACTAAGAAAGTGCGAACGTCGTAGTTGACTCCGTATCCGAAAGATATTAATTTATCTAAATAATACATCTTTGGCTCAGCGGCGATCGCCTCGATATGGGTAGCCCACATCTGTGAGGTCAAAACAGCCCTTATAGAAATATACCGGGAAGCGTCGATCGTGCGTTATGCGATATTTTTAGCTACTTATATGAAATATGCCGTCGTCACTTACTTGTGTAGGTAATACTAAAGCTGCAAATAATAAAAATGGCCGAAAAAGCAGCACAAAGTTGATAAGTAGGTCACGGTGACCTTGTTATACACGGCTTAATTACATACATATAAACGACTTTTTTAAAATGATGAAATGAGTTCCTATTGAGGAGGTAAACGATGTGCTGAATACGGGTGTCGAACACACACGCGGATTCTATCTAAATGAATCCGTGTTTTTACATGATTCGTTAATTTAGTGACTGCACATATTATTCTTTTTACATACAAAAGAAAGCAATTGATTAAAAATTGAGTCAAATTAACAAATTACCGTGTGGAGTAAGCGCACCCTTCCCCTTTCTTTACAATATTGAGATACATGTATACGATCGGATTGACAACAAAAAGTGCACCGGTACAATGATTTATACTATAAGTACAACAACCCGTATATTTTTACGCCCAGTAGTAAAAACTAAAAACTTTTTTTTGTTTTGTTTATGCAATCCAGAGAATTTACCACATAATAAATATATACACACCAATTTTAAGAATCTTGCAGAGGGAGAACCTGTCCGTTCAATTCTCACAAAGATTAGTAATTTATCAATGAACCCTGCTGATCAGATATATAATGTGCGTAAAATGGTCCAGTATTATTTGCTTTGTTCCTAACTTTCATCTGTCGGCTGATGCAGTTGTACTGATTTTGGTTTGCTTGTAATGTGACTCTTTCACAGTACTTACGTGTGTTATTTATTTATATTTTTCTTGAAATTGATCCTTATACCAGAGACGTAATATCTACGTCTCTGTTTAAACATTTCCCCGTTATCTAGCCTGAGGACATAGTTGTTAAATGGAAAATTGGAAGACACATAATCTACACCAATCTACATGCTAACTTTAGGCACCCATTTGCCCACCTGCTGACATCCCTTTGATGTCATACTTGGACACAGGTACATAGGTGTGTCTTGGGCCTCCTGCTGTCAGCACTGGACACTGGTTGTTTAGTGTTATTTACAATGTACCTGTACACAAATTTCACACTTAAGTAGGCTAAGGGAGTGGATGATTTTCATTATTGAACCAAGATGTTAAATTGCAACTGGTGTATATTAAATGGACAGTTTGTGTATGGAGAAAAATATTTTGAATCTCATAATTCAATTATATTTTCTAGATAAATATAATCATGGAATAAGATTATCTTTTTAAGTCCGTGATATAATTTACCATCGCATGTCGGTATGTTGCTGTTTATGTGAATTGTTGACCTAGGAAGACACAATGTCGCCAATTTGTCATTATACGGTAATATTTAGTATATTCCATACATGTTATTGCCAGTCAAAAACAGCAGACACCAACGTTGAAGTTATTTCGTAAACATTTTCACTGATACATTTCCGTATTTTTGGACCGTCGCGGTACCACAGTATATAACTTTGCAATATAAATAATCCGGCACGAAATCGAAGAAGTGCTGTTCAACGACGACATAATAGAATAAGTTACCATTGTAAAGTAAAGAAACTGATTGCCAACTGACTTTCCAGCTCAAATAAAGAAAAAGAAAAAACATTTTTGATCAACATCATTGAGAGTTTTATGTTTAATTTATATATATAATTACCTCCAACTCGTTTATTCGACAAAGTTCTTATCAGTGCTCAGAAACTGCTACCAGTCTGTGTTACCCTATTCAGAGTCATCAGTTTGGTTTCAACTACACTTACTGTCTGAAAATGCTGGCTTTATATGGCTGGATACCATCTACATAATGTTATCTTCAGCATAATCTGATTCTGATTTACAAAATTTAATTCGCAATCTGACGCTGTATGACCATCTCGACTATCTCGATCTCGCCTTTACCGGAAGGTATACCTACCTTCATGGTGGCTGCTGCGTACAGGCGATGATCATGAACTTGTGAACGTCACAGCCGATAGTATAGGGTCCCATTTACCGCGGGTTACGAGTAGGAGAGGAAGGTGAAAATCGTACACTTTAAACCTCAATATATCGATGTTCGGCTGACCAATTTTCATGCGGTTTCCAACATTTTTGTTTTTTGGATCATATAGAATAATTATATATTCATTTCTATTTTCGTTCAGGGTACACTCCTTGACAACCTGATGATTTGCATTTTCCTGAATCCAAAGATCGCTTTAAATTCTCAATAACAAATGTAATATGATTTGTTACTTTATTGTTTCGCTATATTTTGGCGAAAAGCACGACAAAGGCCTAAATGAATATATTAAGGATGAAATTGTGAGAATAAAAAAACACCCCTTTCTTAAGTTCGGTGACTAGGTTTTCATCAAACTGTATGCATTCCTATAGGCCTAGGAACAAACTGTGGCCCGTTATCTGGCCGACTTGATTTTATTTTCATATGAGGCTGAATTCATCAGGGAGCTTTTCGAGAATGGTATCAAAAAACCTAATCAAATCCTTAAATTTCACATTCAATGCGCTATCTTTAAACAAAACAGAAATTTAACGACGTCGATCGTTTATAGCCTCCTAGGCTTGAATGTCGTGATTACCTTAGGGTTAGTATAGTGATTACCTTAGGGTAAGTATCGTGATTACCTTAGGGTTAGTGTCGTGATTACCTTAGGGTTAGTGTCGTGATTACCTTAGGGTTAGTGTCATCTAATCAAATGTTAGTGTCGTGATTACCTTAGGGTAAGTGTCATCTAATCAAATGTTAATGTCCTGATTACCTTAGGGTTAGTGTCATTTAATCAAATGTTAATGTCGTGATTACCTTAGGGTTAGTGTCATTTAATCAACTATTACTGTTGTGATTACCTTAGGGTAAGTGTCATTTAATCAAATGTTAGTGTCGTGATTACCTTAGGGTTAGTGTCATCTAATCAAATGTTAGTGTCGTGATTACCTTAGGGTTAGTGTCATCTAATCAAATGTTAATGTCGTGATTACCTTAGGGTTAGTGTCATTTAATCAAATGTTAATGTCGTGATTACCTTAGGGTTAGTGTCATTTAATCAACTATTACTGTTGTGATTACCTTAGGGTAAGTGTCATTTAATCAAATGTTAGTGTCGTGATTACCTTAGGGTTAGTGTCATTTAATCAAATATTAATGTCGTGATTACCTTAGGGTTAGTGTCATCTAATCAAATGTTAGTGTCGTGAATACCTTAGGGTAAGTGTCATCTAATCAAATGTTAATGTCCTGATTACCTTAGGGTTAGTGTCATCTAATCAAATGTTAGTGTCGTGGTTACCTTAGGGTAAGTGTCATTTAATCAAATGTTAATGTCGTGATTATCTTAGGGTTNCGTGAATTATTGAGGGTTAATGTCGTGAATTATTGAGGGTTAATGTAGTGGATTCTTGAGGGTTAATGTCGTGGATTATTGAGAGTTAATGTCGTGGATTATTGAGAGTTAATGTCGTGAATTATTGAGGGTTAAAATCGTGAATTATTGAGGGTTAATGTCGTGGAATATTGAGGGTTAATGTCGTGAATTATTGAGGGTTAATGTCGTGAATTATTGAGGGTTAATGTCGTGTATTATTGAGGGTTAATATTGTGTATTATTGAGGGTTAATGTCGTGAATTATTAATGGTTAATGTCGTGAATTATTGAGGGTTAATGTCTTGGAATATTGAGGGTTAATGTCTTTATTTACTGAGGTGAAGTGTCGTGATTTACTGAGGATAAATTAGTGACGTTATTTACCGAGAGTACATGTCGTAAGTGGACTAAGGGCAAGTATCGTGATATACTGAGGGTTACTTTCGTTTTATTAAAGGTAACTGTCCTGATCTGCAGAGAGTTAGTGTTGTGATTTTCTAATAGAGCACGCGGTTTTCTGAAGAATTTCAGTGATGCAACATACAAATGTTAGGTCTCCAGAATCACAGAGTTGTCTCGCTTATAACACATGTACATGTAGGTACAGACTGTAGCATACATAATTTGCTTGATTTGCTCGAGGGGCGATACCATGTTGGGCTCCACAACTTATTAATTATTACACTAGACAACATAAAAAGTCATGTTGACTTCAGTATTAATATATATTATTATCATTACGTCATCATAACATTCCGGGGTCTGGCTTCTCAATTGTCATACAGTAACAGCATGTAAAACAATCACTGGAAATACGAAGTAATGGTGTTATTTTTAGTGGTAGTTCATGCACTTCCCATCCAAGTGTTTACAAAATAAACATATAAGCAGTGCGCCCTTTCTGCGAAATATAAATTTCGTTTGTCGTGATCTCCTAACGGAGATATGTTTTTGGTGTGGCAAGCCAAGTTGTCATTTATTCATGGAGCAATATGTTGATCAAGCACTTAACCAAATTATATAAGATAGCTTATATATTATATAAGATATCTTATAAACATAGAAACTGTCTTATAAACATATAAGATATCTTATGAAAGATATAAAATATCTGATAAAAGATATAAGATATCTCATAAACTTTTTTTTATAAGATATCTTATTTATTATATAAGATATCTTATATAATATATAAGATATCTTATAAAAAAAAGGTTATGAGATATCTTATATAATAAATAATATATCTTACATAATAAATAAGATATCTCAATTAATTTTCTTTTGATAAGATATCTTATATAATAAATAATATATCTTACATAATAAATAAGATATCTCAATTAATTTTCTTTTGATAAGATATCTTATATAATAAATTAGATATCTTATATAATAAATAAGATATCTTATAAAGAACGAAATTTGAATTTGAGATAATAAACACTCCACCACAGCGCTCGGAACCTATCGATACCCGAAGATGTCCGAGAGGATTTGATCGAAAATGGCTGCCTGTGACAATTGGACCAGTTATCAAGTTGAGACTCCTATAACTATGGCAAGCCAAGTTGTCATTTATTCATGGAGGAATATGTTGATCAAGCTCTTAACCAAATTATATAAGATATCTTATATAATATATAAGATATCTTATAAAGAACGAGACTCTCGCGAGACGGACAAAGAAGAAATGTTTGAATATGACTGCTCCCGTTGTAAGGTCACATCCGTTTTCGTTGGCGAGAATTTGGTTAAGTACTGGATCAAAATTGGTCCATGAATAAATGACAACTTGGCTTGCCATAGTTATAGTAGTCTCAACTTGATAACTGGTCCCATTGTCACAGGCAGCCATTTTCGATCAAATCCTCTCGGACACCTTCGGGTATCGATAGGTTCGAGCGCTGTGGTGGAGTGTTTATTATCTCAAATTCAAATTTCGTTCTTTATAAGATATCTTATAACCGAATAATATAAGATATCTCGTTTAATTTTGTTTATAAGATATAAGATATCTCATTTTTTTTTTTTATAAGATATCTTACATCTTTTATTAGATATCTTATTATATACAAGATATCTTATAAAGAAAAGTATATAAGATATCTGATTTATTTTATAAGATATCTCATAAAGTATATAAGATATCTATTACAATTTATAAGATATCTTATATAATTTGGTTAAGTACTGGATCAACATTGCTCCATGAATAAATGACAACTTGCCTTGCCATATTTTGGGCATACACAAACTATATTGGGAATAGCTGTAACGTTTATGTGCGGCACACTATAAGCTCGTCGGTACAACAGGATGTAAACTTGAACGATAAAGATTTTATTATTGCGAATGTTGATAGCTTTTTATAATTTTTGATGTACACTTTTCCTTTTAAGTTTCTAATCTGTAAGAGAAATAAGATGAGTTGTTCCAAACTTCTGACGGTGACACAATCATTGATGGCCAGAGTTTAACGTGACTAAGTAACTCCTGAAAAAATCTCAATAAACACGTACATTCGTTAACCATGCGTTATCAGATATAATGTAAGACATACCTCAGCAAAAAGAACGTTTACACAGAAGTTCCACAATGTACGAGTGAATGTTGTTTGTTTTGTTTACCAAGATAGTTACTTTTCGAATTTCAAAATGAAAACGAGCTTAAGTGGGTTTTTCTTTCTAATATTAAAAGATAATAACTAAATGTAACTTGAATCAGATACCTGTGATAATGTTCAACGTCCATGAGCTGTCGATTCTCTATGTACTAGTTTTTTAGCAGTACAGCAAACGACTCAGGCCGAATCAGAAAATCTTTGAGGTGATAACTTTGCTAATTGATTTGTAAACACAATTACTCAAGTTTTCTTCAGAAAATACAAAGTCCAAGCTCTTTGCATTGCACTTTGTGGAGGTTTGCTCTGCAGTGAACTTTCCTACTCATTATCATTAGTAATACTAATGCTAACTCAAAAACAGGATGCTTCGTGACCTAGCTCCTTAGGGTGATCAGGAGTCTTGAGTTCAGAGAGTTTCGAGTTTAAATGTCTATCTTGCTCGTTACATGTCCTCGTTCTATTGCCATCAACTTTTATATATAATTTACCAATGTACTAGACAATTGAAATATCTTTTATTCAAATCAAGAACATGGAGCTCATTTGTGCAAGAACTGGCGATTGTTCACTGCCATGTCGTTCCCCGATATTCAGAATACAAAATATACAATTTCCTGCTGTACCACAACGTTTGATCGTAACAGGCGACGATACATTCCCCTATATGTTGGTAATTTGGAGCGTCCTTCTTTGTCTTCTGTTAAGGGACGTTCAGGAACCAATATCGTTCCTTGGTGTTATGTTTCCTTTCTGTAATGTATAGCTAGCGTTTCAATGTTGTCCAGCCTCACGCCACCCTCATATTATACCTACGTGGTATTGACACAGAGCCACACATAAATCACTGAATATTTTAATTGAATTTATTTACTGAATGTGTTGATTGAATATGATGATTGAATGTGTTGATTATAAATACGACTATAACGTTATAGTATTTATGCACACACGTGATTTAAATAACGCGAGGCCAATAACGATAAACCACCATACAGACGATTGGGTTTAGCTTTCTCTGGATTAGTATCATAGATATGATAATAAATCTGTAACCATACACTTACATACATTGTAATATTCCTAATGGTCGATTGCTGAAAGGCCTAGACGATGCCAACAGTGATTTGGTGATCTATGGTCCCCGTTCTGGATTCCGACACGAACTCATACCTTAGCTGTTACCATCAAACTGTTGACGTTGGGAACGTATTTTAATAAAACCACAGGAAATATTACCTTATTATCTAAGTTTGACGTTATAAATGGCGAAACGTTCATCACGCAGCGATATTTGTCCGGAGTTCGGGATTATGGCTGAGATAAGAACTCCTCGGGGCAGAGGGTCTGGTAGACGTCAGAGGGACGCTGATATAGGCACAATGATAACATCTTTATTCAGATGTCCTAAATCCATGACGATATACAATGTAACAGGACGTATCCGGTTTTGTCTGATGTACGATGTATCTTTTTTTGTCGTGACGTCAACATGGCCATATGACTGGATGCACGTGGATTATTTAGAGCACGTGTGTTCAGTAGTCAATTATGCTGGCTGATGCTACCACTTGAGAAGATGACATGGTACACTTTGATCATCCGTCATCCAATTCAAATATCCAGTCGTTATGGAGTTACCTCAAAGGTACAGGTATATTGAAATCTCAGAGTGTCTTCACATATCTCCTCAGCTTTCCTTTAAAAAACAGACAGAATGTGATAATTGATGTTGTTAAAAATGAATCTTTCTCCGAAACATATTGTACCACCTGCTGGCATTTCCTGACTGGAACATTTGAAGTTAGTGTGTGCTATTAATACATGGCTGGTAAACATGCATATTCATCTTTATGGAAAAACAAAGGAATGTATCCCATTAAAAATACGAAAACTTAGTTTTTTTTTTATACTAATAACTTACACCATAGACAGTTTGTGTTTAAATAGTTATCGTTGATGTATCACAAGAATGGTTTATGTGGTGAGGCCGTCGCGCGAGCGTTGGAGAGTGCCCGCCATACTACTTTGGTCTCCGATTCCAGGAGATAGGGGTAGTCACGCTTGTGATTACCGGGCTACCGTAAGCCCCAACCATGATACCTCGACCAACATGAGGCAAAGCAGAGCCGACAGCTAGCTTTTATTGCCGTGTATATTGTTTATAAGTATACAACACTTGTCGACTCCACGAAAATGCGGTCAACTGTTTTCATCGACCTCACTCTTGTGAAACGTAATTGAAAATAGCGCAAAGATGATGCAGGCGTATAGCTTACATACTTGACGGTGATATAATTCGACGAACCCGTGCGAGAAACCAGCTTTAGGGATTATAATGCCTACTTTATCTATGACATGAAACATTTAAAATATCATTGCAACACGTGTTTTTCAAAACCCTAACGCCTATGTTAAGTTGATGAAGGTAGATGGAGCAATTGTAATTCATTGAAAATGACGTCATCCGAGCTGATGGTGGAGTGAACAGTAAGGTACAGCTATGAAATGACATCATAGAACAGTGACTTCTTAGAAATATATTAATGACTAATCATGGTATGGAGCAATACCTAATAACATAAATAACGTCATAAACAAAAAACACGACGTGATCATTCAATATGTAAAACTTCAAAAGCAAATCAGAAGAAAAAGAGTTATACTTACAGCGTGTTTAAAAATCCTTATCGATACCTAATACCAACACAAATCACGCTAAGAATAAGGTTTAAGCTAGAATCTATGTAAAAGTATCACAAATGTTTATTTTTATTTTCTCGTTTTTCAAGATCTGCTGCTTTGCATTATTTACACAATAAGCACATACGTAATAGTATCCCTACAGTGACCGTTTTAAATATAGTAGATAAAACCCCCATATCAATCAGAATTATACATTCGTTCTATCATAGGTATGATCATTCACAGCTTATGATAAACAAACCCATACAAATCACAATTATACGTTCGTTCTATCATAGGTATGATCATTCACAGCTTATGATAAAAACCCCATACAAATCAAAATTATACGTTCGTTCTATCATAGGTATGATCATTCACAGCTTATGATAAAAACCTCATACCAATCAGAATTATACGTTTGTTCTATCATAGGTATGATCATTCACAGCTTATGATAAAACCCCCATACCAATCAGAATTATACATTCGTTCTACCATAGGTATGATCATTCACAGCTTATGATAAAAACCCTATACCAATCAGAATTATACATTCGTTCTATCATAGGTATGATCATTCACAGCTTATGATAAAACCCCATACCAATCAGAATTATACATTCGTTCTACCATAGGTATGATCATTCACAGCTTATGATAAAAACCCCATACCAATCAGAATTATACATTCGTTCTATCATAGGTATGATCATTCACAGCTTATGATAAAACCCCATACCAATCAGAATTATACATTCGTTCTATCATAGGTATGATCATTCACAGCTTATGATAAAACCCCATACCAATCAGAATTATACATTCGTTCTATCATAGGTATGATCATTCACAGCTTATGATAAAACCCCATACCAATCAGAATTATACATTCGTTCTATCATAGGTATGATCATTCACAGCTTATGATAAAACCCCATACCAATCAGAATTATACATTCGTTCTACCATAGGTATGATCATTCACAGCTTATGATAAAAACCCCATACCAATCAGAATTATACATTCGTTCTATCATAGGTATGATCATTCACAGCTTATGATAAAACCCCATACCAATCAGAATTATACATTCGTTCTATCATAGGTATGATCATTCACAGCTTATGATAAAACCCCATACCAATCAGAATTATACATTCGTTCTATCATAGGTATGATCATTCACAGCTTATGATAAAACCCCATACCAATCAGAATTATACATTCGTTCTACCATAGGTATGATCATTCACAGCTTATGATAAAAACCCCATACCAATCAGAATTATACATTCGTTCTATCATAGGTATGATCATTCACAGCTTATGATAAAACCCCATACCAATCAGAATTATACATTCGTTCTATCATAGGTATGATCATTCACAGCTTATGATAAAACCCCATACCAATCAGAATTATACATTCGTTCTACCATAGGTATGATCATTCACAGCTTATGATAAAAACCCCATACCAATCAGAATTATACATTCGTTCTATCATAGGTATGATCATTCACAGCTTATGATAAAACCCCATACCAATCAGAATTATACATTCGTTCTATCATAGGTATGATCATTCACAGCTTATGATAAAAACCCATACCAATCAGAATTATACATTCGTTCTACCATAGGTATGATCATTCACAGCTTATGATAAAAACCCCATACCAATCAGAATTATACATTCGTTCTATCATAGGTATGATCATTCACAGCTTATGATAAAACCCCATACCAATCAGAATTATACATTCGTTCTACCATAGGTATGATCATTCACAGCTTATGATAAAAACCCCATACCAATCAGAATTATACATTCGTTCTATCATAGGTATGATCATTCACAGCTTATGATAAAACCCCATACCAATCAGAATTATACATTCGTTCTACCATAGGTATGATCATTCACAGCTTATGATAAAAACCCCATACCAATCAGAATTATACATTCGTTCTATCATAGGTATGATCATTCACAGCTTATGATAAAACCCCATACCAATCAGAATTATACATTCGTTCTACCATAGGTATGATCATTCACAGCTTATGATAAAAACCCCATACCAATCAGAATTATACATTCGTTCTATCATAGGTATGATCATTCACAGCTTATGATAAAACCCCATACCAATCAGAATTATACATTCGTTCTACCATAGGTATGATCATTCACAGCTTATGATAAAAACCCCATACCAATCAGAATTATACATTCGTTCTATCATAGGTATGATCATTCACAGCTTATGATAAAACCCCATACCAATCAGAATTATACATTCGTTCTACCATAGGTATGATCATTCACAGCTTATGATAAAAACCCCATACCAATCAGAATTATACATTCGTTCTATCATAGGTATGATCATTCACAGCTTATGATAAAACCCCATACCAATCAGAATTATACATTCGTTCTACCATAGGTATGATCATTCACAGCTTATGATAAAAACCCCATACCAATCAGAATTATACATTCGTTCTATCATAGGTATGATCATTCACAGCTTATGATAAAACCCCATACCAATCAGAATTATACATTCGTTCTACCATAGGTATGATCATTCACAGCTTATGATAAAAACCCCATACCAATCAGAATTATACATTCGTTCTATCATAGGTATGATCATTCACAGCTTATGATAAAACCCCATACCAATCAGAATTATACATTCGTTCTACCATAGGTATGATCATTCACAGCTTATGATAAAAACCCCATACCAATCAGAATTATACATTCGTTCTATCATAGGTATGATCATTCACAGCTTATGATAAAACCCCATACCAATCAGAATTATACATTCGTTCTACCATAGGTATGATCATTCACAGCTTATGATAAAAACCCCATACCAATCAGAATTATACATTCGTTCTATCATAGGTATGATCATTCACAGCTTATGATAAAACCCCATACCAATCAGAATTATACATTCGTTCTACCATAGGTATGATCATTCACAGCTTATGATAAAAACCCCATACCAATCAGAATTATACATTCGTTCTATCATAGGTATGATCATTCACAGCTTATGATAAAACCCCATACCAATCAGAATTATACATTCGTTCTACCATAGGTATGATCATTCACAGCTTATGATAAAAACCCCATACCAATCAGAATTATACATTCGTTCTATCATAGGTATGATCATTCACAGCTTATGATAAAACCCCATACCAATCAGAATTATACATTCGTTCTACCATA
Source organism: Mizuhopecten yessoensis (assembly GCF_002113885.1). Taxonomy (NCBI): domain Eukaryota; kingdom Metazoa; phylum Mollusca; class Bivalvia; order Pectinida; family Pectinidae; genus Mizuhopecten; species Mizuhopecten yessoensis. The sequence continues at coordinate 769,906 of NW_018406858.1, forward strand.
GGTATGATCATTCACAGCTTATGATAAAAACCCCATACCAATCAGAATTATACATTCGTTCTATCATAGGTATGATCATTCACAGCTTATGATAAAACCCCATACCAATCAGAATTATACATTCGTTCTACCATAGGTATGATCATTCACAGCTTATGATAAAAACCCCATACCAATCAGAATTATACATTCGTTCTATCATAGGTATGATCATTCACAGCTTATGATAAAACCCCATACCAATCAGAATTATACATTCGTTCTACCATAGGTATGATCATTCACAGCTTATGATAAAAACCCCATACCAATCAGAATTATACATTCGTTCTATCATAGGTATGATCATTCACAGCTTATGATAAAACCCCATACCAATCAGAATTATACATTCGTTCTACCATAGGTATGATCATTCACAGCTTATGATAAAAACCCCATACCAATCAGAATTATACATTCGTTCTATCATAGGTATGATCATTCACAGCTTATGATAAAACCCCATACCAATCAGAATTATACATTCGTTCTACCATAGGTATGATCATTCACAGCTTATGATAAAAACCCCATACCAATCAGAATTATACATTCGTTCTATCATAGGTATGATCATTCACAGCTTATGATAAAACCCCATACCAATCAGAATTATACATTCGTTCTACCATAGGTATGATCATTCACAGCTTATGATAAAAACCCCATACCAATCAGAATTATACATTCGTTCTATCATAGGTATGATCATTCACAGCTTATGATAAAACCCCATACCAATCAGAATTATACATTCGTTCTACCATAGGTATGATCATTCACAGCTTATGATAAAAACCCCATACCAATCAGAATTATACATTCGTTCTATCATAGGTATGATCATTCACAGCTTATGATAAAACCCCATACCAATCAGAATTATACATTCGTTCTACCATAGGTATGATCATTCACAGCTTATGATACCCCCCCATACCAATCAGAATCATACATTCGTTCTATCATAGGTATGATCATTCACAGCTTATGATAAAACCCCATACCAATCAGAATTATACATTCGTTCTACCATAGGTTTGCTCATTCACAGCTTACGTTCGCAATATCTTTGTAAACAAATTAAAGTATAAAAACGTAGAAAAAAGTCATTCTTTTAAAATTTCTCTTACAATTTTGTAGATGGACATTAGCATGGCGATATATTACATGTACTATATTACCTGCGTATGTTATGGACATTATTCTATATATTCCTTGGTTGATATTGGTGGATGGAATAAAGGAAATCATAAGATTGGAGGAAGTTCTTTTTCTAGAATCTATTTCTGTGTTTTATTTTCATGTCATTTTATATTTCCGGTTTTGTTCTTGTGTATTGACGCTCTGTGAATATATCTTTTCTTTTTAACTTGTTAATAAGGTTGAACTAAGAACAAACATGTAGAACTGACTAGAATAGTTATGATTCTGTACGATCAAACAATAAGGCCTCGCGTAATTGATATATTGTTAACATCAGAGTAGAGTTAATTAATGATCTACTTTCATGTTACATTACAAAGACACTTGAACTTGGCTTTGAGAATGTGTGTTGGGTAGAAATAGATAAGGCAAGCGTGAGTTTATGGAGGCAGCGAGATCAAACATTCGCAGCTATCTAATTGGAAGATTATACAAAATGATAACGAACCAACCACCATCGGTATTGTTCCTGGTTGCCTCCTTGTGATAGCGCGGATCTGATGCCGACTTTAAAGTGCTATCTCACTGAAATGCCATGTCAAAGGCACCAAGCACAGCATTCCGCCCGGTCACATTATACTGACTACTGTTTATCAATTTTTTTAAACCAAACGTCTCAAAGAGAATGCTTCATATTTGATGGTCGTGTTAATGAGTACATGACGGCTATACATGTATAATCTAGTATACACCGTCTGTCCGGTCAAGTTATCACAAAAATAATATGTAAAGAAGCAAACACCCTTGAGAACGAATATGAAGTTTAAATCCATTTTTTTTTGTGTCGGAGATTGTTTACAATTACTGTATAAAACATGTTGTGTAACTTATATTTCAAATGTATGGTGTATATGAAATGGTTATAAAATACATATTAAATCATTTAAATTAGGGGATAACCCTACTCTTTCGTGATTATACTGTCGCAAATTGAGTTTTACAGGCGACGCGGAGCAAATATGCAAATGAGAAATTTGCAGACTGTATATTGTGGTAATACTCTCGCAAATTATTTTCATTTTAACCGGTCAAATGTCTTGTTACATCTCAAATGAATTAGAATGTTTTATGGAAGCCAACTGCGTCACATTTTGACTGGTCAAAGCGCACGCTCGATTCACATTTCCTGTTATAGTGAACGCTGCTTATGATGTACTTATATTTTGATTTTAAGTGAAAAAGCTAAAACAAAATATGAATACAAAGAACAGCCGTCTGTGAGTAAGGTCAAGTAGTCGTTATATGGTCCATTATGCTGCTTTTACATCACCGTCTTTCCATTGCTAATTGACTTGTTTATTTGTGACAATATCTTGTGACGTAAATACAGTAACGGGTGAAGCCAGGTCTACGCAGTTACAGCACAATTAGTGGATTCCACTTCTTAGAATTGGCCAGCAACTTTAATATGTATACAGAATAACTCTGAAATGATCGAATGTTCAGCTCGGTAGTAGACATACAGAATGCATTAGAGTTAAATCACCGGTATATCTCCAGACAAACTAACATGAAACACTTTCAAATCATGAAAAAATACCAGGATTATCAAATTTACAGATACCCGAGAATAACTGGGTTGATGGAATATTACTTTACAACTAAAGAGAAAAGTAAAAGTAGGTGAGAACATACAAACAGACTCACAATTGAAGTTAAGACAGATTAGACTCACAATTGAAGTTAAGACAGATTAGACTCACAATTGAAGTTAAGACAGATTAGACTCACAATTGAAGTTAAGACAGATTAGACTCACAATTGAAGTTAAGACAGATTAGACTCACAATTGAAGTTAAGACAGATTAGACTCACAATTGAAGTTAAGACAGATTAGACTCACAATTGAAGTTAAGACAGATTAGACTCACAATTGAAGTTAAGACAGATTAGACTCACAATTGAAGTTAAGACAGATTAGACTCACAATTGAAGTTAAGACAGATTAGACTCACAATTGAAGTTAAGACAGATTAGACTCACAATTGAAGTTAAGACAGATTAGACTCACAATTGAAGTTAAGACAGATTACGTATGAAATCTACAGCTGGCCTATACATAGTTGTGCACGTTTTGAAATACATGCATTTAATGTTAGATATCTATGGGCGTATATTGATTACCAGATCATAGTGACGATTCCACCGTAAAATGCATTCTTTTACTGACTGTGTTTGATGTTTTTCTGTTTGCTATTTTAAATGTTGGAGCTTTTGTTCTTATTGCTTTAGGCGCTAGAGACCGTTTTGATTTTATATTTGCTTTAGTTTCATTGTCCATTGGGAACGTGTATGATTTCTTCCTCCTACATTTTTGTAACCATGGGGGTTGCATAATTAATGTCGATAGTATTTACGGCCTTTCACGGCGGTGTGTACGCCCTATCATAAACATGCCACCCATTGGTGATGATTTTACAGTTGATTTCCCACTAAATAAACTACATATGATGATTTTGCGTTATGTGAAACTCTACAAAAAGGACAAAAGCTGGCGGGGTAGACAAGCGTAGGAATAAAACACGATCCTATGTCAATACTTAATTGTACATTTACTACTTATTTCTAAACACAAACGTGTAAACATAAAGTTTTTAAAAATACCAAAATGAATTATATATCGCATTTCTGTGGAATATGAATATATTTTTTTCCATAAAGACAGGCTTACTGCATTTTTGTACTTACACTATAAGTTTACCGCTCGGTGGCTTTCAATTAAACACGAAACACTACTGGGACAATTTGTTCAGGCCTAAATTAATCAGGTAAAGCGTTATGTATCAGTGATAGGTCTGGAGTTGCTTGATGAAGTTGTATTCTGGGCTTTAGGAAACACCTCAGTCTGATAAATTTCATCAAAACCCATTTGCAACACCTTACATCACTCCCAGGTTGGGCTCTAGATCTGCAACTTTGTAATAAATATTCCATCTCGAACTTCACCAGCGGCTGTTGTCTGTTATTCCTACGTCAACCATTACATCTGAAGGTTTATTCGCTGAAGATGAAATTATCTAGACTAAAATGCTTCTGTTGTCAGATGTGTGTGTCAGTAGTAATTTGGTGGTTATATGTGTTATAATTGTTTGGTATGGTGAATAGACTCTAAATTAGACTCTAAACCGAAAAGTAGATAAGTCCCTTCAGCGTTTGACGTTCGTAGTTCTAGCATACTTCGTATGTACATGCTAGTACATCCGTTTACCTCATTTCAGTCGTATGTGCGTATTCGGTTGCACATGAACGTATACGTGCGCACGTGCGTGCGTGTGTGTGTGTGTATGTGTGTGTGTGTGTGTGTGTGTGCATTATTTAGGCGTAGAGTTAGTCAGTAGGATTTAGATTTGTATACCTTGTGTGTTAAGACACATCGGATAGTAGACATTACAGTATGATACAATGATATATATTATAATATTACAGCATATTTCAATGAAATACACAACCAGCGTACAGTATGATACAATGACAAACATTCTAGCAATACAACATTTTACATTGGAATACACGTTATAATCAAGTACATTGCGATACAAGGACATACATCCAACAGTACAGTATATTCAATCACATATAGTATTACTTTGTCAAACGGAGGATAGTATCACATAACCAATAATATGTCATGCCATGGACAAGCATAGTTTTTTTCTGGCCATTGGCGATGTTATGAATGTCTACGATCAATAAGTCTTAAAATATATGTCTTCACATTTTCATTGGCCTTTAAAGGTCTTTCAAAATCTCCGGCCTTTATCATATAAGTTCTGCATTATACATATATAAAGGAATTCTTTATCGTCTGAAGTTTCTGTTTTTGTCTGTTGACATGTTTTGGAATATTACTCCGCCCTACATCTACTTCCTCCACGGTTGATAATTGTTGATAACATATCCATTTTTTTTTCAGACGAATTATCGTTCTTGTTACATGAAAAAACATTGGTAATACGACTGATCTCAACGTTGTGAAACCATTCAAGTAGGTAAGCGCCTGCCAATGTCAAGGACTGTCTTTAAATAATTTGATCCTAATTAAACAGTATCTGGAGCATATAAATGCAAAATTTAGTCCATGTCGTAACTACTTGTCTAAGAAGATCTAGACCCATCAGACTTTGTCGGAACTTCTCTCTGCTGAGGTTTGCTCCAATCGGCTGAGGTTTGCCCCAGCAAGGTCGGCTGAGCTCTGATACCGCCAGATACTTTCGAAAAGGAAAGCAAACAAAAGAATACCGAAATGTATTCAACTAAGGCAGACCGTAAACAAAGGAACGCTTTACAACATGGAGTTGTTGAAAAAGTCCAACAAGAATGAGACCAGGTGTTCTGGGAGGAGAACAGGGTAATGGCAACGAAACATGAGCGCGATCAGAAACATCGACCCTCATATCTCACAAGGAAATGGAATGTTTCTCGAAAAGATCACAATGGCGACTAAACAATATTGCCCATAGTTTTTATCAACCTCAATCTCTTAAACATGTGTTGTAAGTTTGTTAGAAGAGAATCGACATCTATCACGGAAATTGTAATATTAGGAGCAAGCATTTGAATACCGAATCAAGTGCGACATGCAGACACTGTTGGTTAGGGAAGCAGGAAAAGGGAAATAGTCTCGCCTTGTCGAAAACTGTCTCGCAGATTTTCATAAAAAAACCCACCAGATTTTGGACCCCAATAGACTGTGCCAGAACCTATTTTGACAGATCTTGGACCCCACCAGATTGTGCCAGAACCTATCTCGACAGACCTTGATCCATACAGGACTGTCCTAGAACTTTTCTCGACAGAGCTTGGTTGGACCTCACTAGACTGCCATGACTACTTGTTCCGGTAGAGCTTGGACATCATAAAACAGTGTGGCGACATCACTAAGTAATGACAATGGAAATGTCGGAACCTGTCTAAAAATAACTTTAACCCTGCCAGACTGTGTACGCGACCTTTCAAAGGAGAGTTTAGACCTACTAGACAAAATTGGACCTGTCCTAGCCGAGTTTGTCCCCAGTTGATTGTAGCACCTACGTTAACGTGTATTCATTCATTGGGCTTGTAGCGATCTGAGTAAGTACACTTGTTGTGCAACTCAAGTAGCTGAAGTGAGCCGTAATTTGCTCAATGAGGAAAGTAAGTGTCGGGGAAATATTTATTCTCTGTGTCTCATCTGACACGTTGTTTGTATTGTAAAGAAAGCAAGCCCTCCTCGACTCCCAAGAGTGTTGTACTCGTTAAAACGGCATTATTCTGCTTAATATTATCAGCGGAAAAGTCTTAGTTCTTCAATCACTGGCGATTGAATTAGAATGCGTGTGGTTATAGTCGTTTGTAGAAATATCAGTAAGTTTCATTTATTTAATGAAAAGAAATGAAATTGCTTTAAGAATAAAATTCAAAGGAACTTAATTTGAAAATGTAGATATTTTTATGTTAAGGAATACACCTATTAGCGAAGCTTTGATGGTTGTTTTTGGGAATGAGGCACTTATACAGCGTTAAAATACGATAACACCTGTGTTGACTCGCACCGTAAACAGATCACAAACACCATCGACAACAATCCCTCCTTCTCCCCCAACCCTCACATATAGTATGCAATCTTACACAATGATCCAGTCACCCACCGCGGACTCCCCCAATCTCTCCCCTCCAATCACATATTGTCTCACAGATATCATAAAAAACCCTTAACTGCATCAACCACCTTTGTTTTGTATAAGTTATCTCTATATTATAATAAGTCCTGCATGCATCGATAAGACATTTACTCGGAAAGTCTGACATTTCTGTCTGTCTGTCTGTTGAAATATGGCTGTCTGTGTGGCTTTTGTGTATGTCAGTCTATTCTTTTGTTGTTTTCTTTAATAACAATTTCAGAAATGTAAAGAATAGATGAGGATGAGGATGAGGATCAGGACGAGGAGGACACGAATTAGTGTTCGTTTGTGTGCACGTGAACATGTGCTTTTGTTGTGCTTTTGTCATGTTTGTGTTTATGTCATAATTAAATATCATATAAAATTTCTGAAAAATAAACAACTAGAAAAACAAACAACCTCACACACCCTCGATCATCACCACCAACACAACATTCCTTCCCATTCCCAAATACACTAACAGCAACCACAACCTCAAACAAGCAATCAAGTTCGCCCTACCCTACCCGTAAATAATAATAAATACCCCTTGTTATACAATCAGACACCCTATCACCCACCCTACATATACATTCCAACCCCTCTTCATACTTACCAATACGATTAAGACACACCTCGTACCTTCTCTGACTGGCAGGTTTTACGTGGTAACACACATGTAGTCTGAACAGAGAAGAATGTTTAAAGTGAAACTATCTTTAAACAGTGTCTTCTGGAGTGTAAAAACATTTAATTCTTTCCTCTTTGGTATTTATCAGGGATTTTCACTGTGAAGTTGTGTAAGATGTATGTTCGGTACACCTGACAATAACAATACCAGCTAACTAATGGCTGTCGAACCATTTTCGTTGGGTTGGTGGATAGAGCCTAGCTCTCTTAATGCTACTTATGAGCCGTGGAAAGGTTGCGATGTCTATTCCAAACCTATCGTCACTATAACAGCACGGCATCACGGGGCAATTAGAGCTGTACAATCACCGTGGAAACATGGTGTCACTGAGTAAGCAGGTAGAGCCTTACCGTCACCATGGAAACGCAGCGTAACTAACCCGATTGAGCCTTTCCGTCATCATGGTAATACGGCGTAACTAGGCAGATTGAGCCTTACCGTCATCATGGAAACGCGGCGTAACTAAGCAGATTCAGCTTTAGTGGCATCATGGTAATGCAGCGTACATTATGTAACTAAGCAGATCGAGCCTTACCGTCACCGTGGTAACACGGCGTAACTTAGCCGATTGAGTCATACCGTCACCATGGTAACGCAGCGTAACAAAGCAGATCGAGCCTTTCCGTCTTCATGGTAATACGGCGTAACTAGGCAGATTGAGCCTTACCGTCAATATGATAACGCGGCGTAACTTAGCATATCTAATTTTACCGTCACCGTGGTAACATGGCGTCATTAAGCAAATAGAGAACTTCCTGTCACCATGGTTACACGACATAACTAAGCAGAATGATCCTTACCCTGACCATGGTAACACGCCGAGTAACACATGAATCTGACGAATGCGTTACCGTGGTGTCACGGTCTATCTGATAAGTACGTCACCGTGATAGCACAATGTAATACCGTTGTAAGATGTCATTTCTGATTGGGAACTACTTGTATATTTAGATTTCGGTTTTTCCCTTGTAGTAATAGCGTGCGTTAGTATCAGTTAGAGACAGGTAAGTTTATTCAATACATTCCAATCCGTCCACAAACATCCATGCGTACACAAGTCTGCCATATGATTTGTCCAACATGAAATACGCTCCATAAGTAAGTACGGGTGATACAGAGACTATGACGCAGTAACGTGAATAACGTTAACGTCAGCGAATTTAGTTAGAAACAAGGATCCTAAACATTAAAATATACAGTCAATATTTGTGTAAAGTGGCCATTAGGTAATAACTCGTTATTATTGGCACGACATTGACTGAACCAGGAAATTTGCCCGTATGCATTTCTACACACATCATGTACTGTGACATCGTTGATCCCATTAATGTCCAGTGGGTAATCTGATTGACCGACACTCACGTGTTGAGCGAGGAGAAGTGGCCTCCAACTAGCAAGGTTTCCAGCGCTAACGACCACGCGCGGCGGTAAAGCGGCTGACGAGAGGTGGTAATGAACTTCTCCACACCTAACTACAGCCAGTAAACCGGATGTGACGAGAGCCCTCGATTGCCAAAACTGAGCGTCTGCGTTTCTTCAGCTACATATGGGGTTCTTATGACAAGGTTAGAGGAGAATGACGGATGATGATCGAGTTAAACAATTACAAACACATCACAGTGAGCACGTTGAAGTACATGTACATTCATGTACTCAGCGTCACTACAGTACCTGTAACACAGCCGCAAAGTTCAGCACCGCAAAATATATTTCTGCGTTCTTAGCTAATGGATGGATAATATTAAAAAGCTGGCGAAGATTAAAGGCTAAATGTCGCGAAATAACATTACACACTAATCCGACAGAGCAACTTACTTAAAGGTATAATTTTGCTTGGCATTTCCGGAAAATCGCGTTCATTCATAGGCAATTAAACGCAATACTGACTGACTCGGATTGTTGATTATATCAAAGGAAACGCAAAGAGATAAATGGCATATTTTTCTTCTGCGCCGTTACCGGTCACGCGTCAGTTTTGAGAAAGAAGCGAGGAAGGTATAAACTGCAAGCCATTTCTTTTTCATTGCAGAATATTTAATTGTACTGATCTTAGGTACAAAAGGAATGGGGCGACTTCGAAAGGGGAACCACACACACAAACCATTTCGGACAGCCATCGGACATTTCAACATATGTACTGATGGTCGAGACGAAGTACAAACCTGAACAAGAATCAAAAGCAACCAAATCAACTAAACAACAAACCAAACACAAACCCCCACATACCACCGACCAACCAACCAACTTATCAACCAACTGCGACCAAGCAACCACCATCTAACCGAAATGCACTTCAATACTTGCTCTGTAGCTTGATAGGCACAGACATATCATGATATTTCTGGGTCTGACCTGTTGTACAAACTTAATGTTGAGCGTCGCCCAGGCGAGGAAGGCAATGGGTTCCTTCCCCAGGCATGGACCTACCAAAGTACTTGAAAACGGTAATTGTTGTTCCCTGCTTAACATGCAGCATAGAGGGAAATGGCAATAACTGGTTCACCCGTTATCAGTATAATGTGACGGGCGGAATGATGTGCTGGGTGCATTCGGAATGGTGTTTCAGTGAGATAGCACTATAAAGTCGGCATCAGATCCGCACTATCACAAGGAGGCAAGTACGCCAACATACCCTGTCTCCAGCAAACGTTCACGCTTACACAACACACATGGAGGAACGTTTTTAAATGACATAAGTTGTTCATAAGACGTTAAACAAAATAAAACCAAACCAAACCTGTTGTACATAAAATATGAGGCGTTCTCTATCATAATTTACTTATTTATATGTAACATGCCAATTTTCTGCAACTATTATTGTATATTTGAACATTTCGCGCGCTTTGGCTGATAATGCAGTCTCGGGTTGATACTGGGTGTGATATGGAAGAAGTCATGTTTTATTCTGTTTATTACATACTATCTATTTTTCTTTTGAAATATTGAAAAACGAAAATTTTCCAAAAGGTGTGTGATACGGGTTTGGCGGGCTGATACGGGTTTTGGGGTGAGATACGGCAGGGGTTGATACGGATTTAAACCCGTCTTCGGCCCTTGCGCTGATATTGCAGTCTCGGGTTGATACTTGATGTGATATGGAAACAGGCATGCATTATTCTCTCTCTATATATGCAATTTAGTCGATATTTCAAGCAAGTATATGATAAATTATTTGATTTATATGTCTTTGTACTGTATTTGTACAATAAATATACACAATCACTGTTCTCATTTGTCCACGCATGATATCATTGTACACATAGAGAATCATGATATCACACACGTCGTTGTGAATATAAACAAAAACATGACATTTCTTACCTGATGTCATTTTGAACATACGCAGAATCATAACATTAAACACCTGATGTCATTGTGAACATAAAACTGTACACATAATGATTACATTACACACCTGATGTCATTGTGAACATACAAATGTACACATAATGATGACATTAAACACCTGGTACACATAATGACTACATTAAACACCTGATGTCATTGTGAACATACACATAATGATGACATTACGCACCTTATGTCATTGTGAACATACAAATGTACACATAATGATGACATTACACACCTTATGTCATTGTGAACATACAAATGTACACATAATGATGAAATTAACCACCTGATGTCATTGGGAACATACAAATGTACACATAACGATGACATTACACACCTTATGTAATTGTGAACATACAAATGTACACATAACGATGACATTACACACCTTATGTAATTGTGAACATACAAATGTACTCATAATGATGAAATTAAACACCTTATGTCATTGTGAACATACACATAAGGATGACATTACGCACCTTATGTCATTGTGAACATACCCATAATGATGACATTACACACCTTATGTAATTGTGAACATACAAATGTACTCATAATGATGAAATTAAACAACTGATGTCATTGTGAACATACTCATAATTATGACATTAAACATCAGATGTCATTGTGAACATACACATAAGGATGACATTACGCACCTTATGTCATTGTGAACATACACATAATGATGACATTACACACATGATGTGATTGTGAACATACAAATGTACTCATAATGATGAAATTAAACACCTGATGTCATCGTGAACATACACATAATGATGATATTACACACCTGATGTCATTGGGAACATACAAATGTACACATAATTATGACATTAAACCCCTGATGTCATTGTGAACCTTCTCATAATTATGACATTAAACATCAGATGTCATTGTGAACATACACATAAGGATGACATTACGCACCTTATGTCATTGTGAACATACCCATAATGATGACATTACACACGTGATGTCATTGTGAACATACATATAATTATGACATTAAACACCTGGTACACATAATGACTACATTAAACCCCTGATGTCATTGTGAACCTTCTCATAATTATGACATTAAACATCAGATGTCATTGTGAACATACACAAAATGATGACATTACACACCTTATGTAATTGTGAACATACAAATGTACACGTAGTGATGACATTAAACATCTGATGTCATTGGGAACATACAAATGTACACATAATGATGACACTAAACACCTGGTACACATAATGACTACCTTAAACACCTGATGTCATTGTTAACATACACATAATGATGACATTACACACGTGATGTCATTGTGAACATACACAAAATGATGACATTACACACCTTATGTAATTGTGAACATACAAATGTACTCATAATGATGAAATTAAACACCTGATGTCATTGTTAACATACACATAATGATGACATTATACACCTTATGTCATTGTGAACATACCCATAATGATGACATTAAACATCTGATGTCATTGGGAACATACAAATGTACACATAATGATGACATTACACACATGATGTGATTGTGAACATACAAATGTACTCATAATGATGAAATTAAACACCTGATGTCATCGTGAACATACACATAATGATGACATTACGCACATGATGTCATTGTGAACATACACATAATAATGACATTAAACACCTGATGTTATTGTGAACATACACATTATGATGACATTACACACCTGATGTCATTGGGAACATCCCAATAATGATGACATTAAACACCTGATGTCCTTGTGAACATACACATAATGATGACTTTACACACCTGATGTCATTGTGAACATGCACATAATGATGACATTACACACCTTATGTCATTGTGAACATACACATAATAATGACATTAAACACCTGATGTCATCGTGAACATACACATAATGATGATATTACACACCTGATGTCATTGGGAACATACCCATAATGATGACATTAAAAATCTGATGTCATTGTGAACATTCACATAATTATGACATTAAACTCCTGATGTCATTGTGAACATATCCATAATAATGACTACATTAAACACCTGATGTAATTGTGAACATACACATAATTATTACATTAAACATCTGATGTCATTGGGAACATACAAATGTACACATAATGATGACACTAAACACCTGGTACACATAATGACTACCTTAAACACCTGATGTCATTGTTAACATACACATAATGATGACATTATACACCTTATGTCATTGTGAACATACCCATAATGATGACATTAAAAATCTGATGTCATTGTGAACATCCAAATGTACACATAATTACTACATTAAACACCTGATGTCGTTGTGAACATACACATTATGATGACAATACACACATGATGTCATTGTGAACATACACATAATGATGATATTACACACCTGATGTCATTGGGAACATACAAATGTACACATAATGATGAAATTAACCACCTGATGTCATTGGGAACATCCCAATAATGATGACATTAAACACCTGATGTCCTTGTGAACATACACATAATGATTACATTACACACCTGATGTCATTGGGAACATACCCATAATGATGACATTAAAAATCTGATGTCATTGTGAACATCCAAATGTACACATAATTACTACATTAAACACCTGATGTCGTTGTGAACATACACATAATTATTACATTAAACATCTGATGTCATTGTGAACATACATATAATTATGACATTAAACACCTGGTACACATAATGACTACATTAAAACCCTGATGTCATTATGAACATACACATAATTATGACATCAAACACCTGATGTCATTGTGAAGATACACATAATTATGACATTAAACACCTGATGTCATTGTAAATATAAAAGCATGACATTACTAAAATGAGACTTTACAGAACTATGCTATTACACATCTGCTATTGTTAATATACGCTGAATTATATAACACACACAGTAAGACATGCTTTCCTAAATAGACTTAAGGCATCGTTCTATTCGTGATGTGTATACTCTGTCAGTAATGTAAATGTGCAATATATTTTGATCTGTATGACATATAACGGGTTATTTAATGTGAAATGTGTAAGTGTACATGGTTATGTAAATTTATGATGTAAAAATGTTATTGGTATCTATATGTGTACTATGTGTGTATATCTGCAATGTGGTCGTTTAATATAAACAAATGTATGTGTATTTTCATGTGTTGCATTTAACTTGAGGTATCGGCCTGCACGTGTATTATATGTACAGGTATATATGTGTTATCTTTATGCGTTTCGTGTAAGTGAAGTGTGAATCTGGATATGTTTAGGTCTAATTATTAAGTTATATAATATAATTACAATGTAATACTTTCGAGGGTACAGTACAAATAAATTATCTAGGGCCGGGCACATGTTGCTTTAATAAAATTGGGCGGACACTAGAAAATTACCAATTTAGTATAAAGATGTGTTTAATCGCACCGACATATTTAAGTACGGCTACGTGTGTGTTTTTGCAACATAGAAGAATTTAAGATGATTTCTACAAACTCAATATGGGAACGGGTAGTGTATGGGCTCTTGCTATGATATTTACATTTCCGGTTCACTCTTCCTCGATGAGGAACGCATTGTCAGTTTCCGTCAACACACAATACTGGGTTACACTGTTGGGCGTTTAAATGTGTCGATATCGTTTCAAGGCTGATCTGAATATTTAGATCGGTGAAGCCTCGAAGTGAAGGGATACTAACTATATTTAGGCAAAATAAGAAGTCTGCACAGCCAACACTCATACTAGTACAATATGCCGACTTGTGGGACAGGCGATAGCAGCCATGTTAATTATAATTCTTGTCGAAGTTAACATATCCACATACAAACGAATGCTATGTTTTATAAGGTTTCTTCATTCCTTACTTTTAAAGTAAAATACAACAATATATTTTCATAAAGGTCTGTTTGATATTGGGAAAATCGAAGTCAGCATTGTAGTGTTGTCTCGCTGAAAAGTCAAGTCACGCATCACTGGTGTTGTACAAAACGACCCGAGCGACAGCTAGCGAGCATAACGCGTTACGTGTTGCTGACGTAAGCATTCACACACAACATCGCTGATTCGTGTTTAAACACTACCTGACCAAGCAAGGGGGTAGGGAACATGCTAATGTAGTCACCACTTCTTGGTCGGCACATGTTGATCAGATACATTTACAATGGCTGCACATACGAGGGACAACCGAGGACGTATTCCGAACAAAGACGTCTAGGTCTGGTATACATGCATTGAGACGCAGGGGGTATATATATACTACGCAATGATTTCCATCAAGCATCTTGGAAGAAAAACACTGAGGTTTGTTCTAAAAAGTAAAGCGAATACATGTTAGCAGGAAGCGATGGTGTAATTAATTAGCAGAGGAAGTGCCTTGTGTCCTATCGATCGGAGGCCACAGTACGTACTGTAATGGGGCCGTGGTAGGACCTCACCCGGCAGGGATCGCGCGGGATTAATGGCCGTCACCGAGGATCACGCTGGCCGTAAATCTCACATTTTATGGAGAAAATTCCGCAACAAATTACAAATATATCTCTTACAATTTCCCCAACTGTTTGCATAACAATCCTGCGTTTATTCCTGCAGAGAAAGTCTGCTGTCAGCACGTGTGGGGTGTAATTATGTAGCAGACATCATTGCTATCTGGCAGGATTCGCCGGGGTTAGATACTAGTAAGCTATCAAATCGAGACCGTATTTCGTTGACAAAAGGTAGTAAAGAGCGCCTGTCTGCCGGTCCAGTCGCTCACCGCCGCGCTACTCAGTATGCACATTTACACCAAATTTGTCTGTTAGCATCGTAGAAATCACGCTGTCGGAATAATAAATCTCGCAAAAATAATGTGGAAATTGGAAGTCCAGGGGACAATCCATGCCCGGTCGACACGGCTGAAGAAGTAGGCCTTCCCTCAGAACGTCTGCATATATCAACATCGCCTCACGTCAGACGAGCCACAGTCGCTCGTAAAACCTCGGACGCAAGCAGGTCCCGCGAGAGTTCATTACATCCGGATACTCATTACTTACTGGCATAGCAGATTACACAAATGATATTATCACAAACGGTTGAAAGATGGTACCGTTGTTATTTTTTACTTAATCTCGGAACGATTGGTGATAAGGTTCCGAGCCGGAATATGTCTACAACAAATCTCAACGGAGTGAGCCCAGCCACTGATGGCTTAAGGCTCAGGACATGGGACAATGGATTCTGTACTGAGTCGCTGTCACTGAGGGTTTACTTATTTAGAACGCAGTGACAAGGGGTCAGTTAGACCAGACCATTGAGGACTTAAAGAGTTTCAGGACAAAGATGTGCGGTGGAATCTACTAACACCTGGGGATTAGGGGCTTAACTAATACCAAAAGACTCAGAATAAAATAAGTACTGAACATAGTTTTAGATGCATTAGGACACAACACAGGAAGTTCACAGACAAAGGCAATAAGGTATCGGACACAAAAGAACAGACCAACTGTCTTATCACAGAACTTCATTTACTGCATACTTCCCACCTCTAACAATGGAAAACTGTGGGCAATAACTCACTTGCTACCACAGTCCACTGCACACATAATCCCCTTTCATGACCAATCATGATTACATGACCATGAAAGGGTGTGTGCCCAGTGGACTGTGGTCACAAATGGTGTAAGACAGGATAATTAATCAACAAATAAGTAACTATGATGTTAATAAAGTGGAAATGATAAACTTAATTGAAACATTTGAAATAAGAAAATAAAAAAAAGTTAAAAATAGTAATTTTATGATTGAACCCCCCCCCCCCCCCCAAAAAAAATACCCTTGTTTATGATAAAAAGAACAGTATTAAATAGATCAGTGACACACTATCTGTCAAATCACAGAACAAACTGCATGTCCAATCACAGAACAAAACCTGTGTCCAATCACAGAACAAGAACAAAACCTGTGCCCAATCACAGAACAAAACCTGTGTCCAATCACAGAAGAAACTCTATTTTCAATCACAAAACAAAACCTGTGTCCAGTCACAGAACAAAACCTGTGTCCAATCACAGAACAAAACCTGTGTCCAATCACAGAACCAAACCTTTGTCCAATCACAGAACAAAACCGATATCCAATCACAGAACAAAACCTGAGTCCAATCACAGAACAAAACCGATATCCAATCACACAGCACATCATCTGTCCAATTACAGAACACATCACCTGTTCAATCACAGAAACATCATCCATCCAATCACATAACACATCACCTGTCCAATCACAGACAAAATCACCATGTCCAGTCACAGAACACATCATCTGTCGAATCGCAAAAAACATCATCTGTCCAATCAAACAGAATACATCATCTGTCCAATCAAACACCAAATCCCCTTTTAAATCACTAAACAAATCATCTCCCAAATTACAGGAACAATCATTTGTCCAATCACAGACAAAATCACCTGTCCCATCACAGAACATACCGTCTGTCCAAACACAGAACAAATCGATTGTCCAATCAAATAGCACATCACCTGTTCAATAACAGAATACGTCATCTGTCCGATTACAGAACAAATCATCTGTCCAATCACAGAACAAATCATCTGTCCAAAAACAGAACACATCACCTCTCAAAATTACAAAATGCATCACCTGTCCAATCACTGAACCAATCATCTGTCCAATCACAGAACAAATCACCTGTCCAATAACAGAACAAATCACCTGTCCAATCACTAAACAAATCATCTGTCCAATTACAGAAAAAAAATCATCTGTCCAATCACAGAACAAACCATCTATCCAGTCACAGAAAAAATCATCTGTCCAAGCACAGAACACATCATCTGTCCAATCACTGAACAAATCTCCTGTCCAATTACTGAACAAATCATCTGTCCAATTACTGAACAAATCATCTGTCCAAGCACAGAACACATCATCTGTCCAATCACAGAACAAACCATCTATCCCGTCACAGAAAAAATCATCTGTCCAAGCACAGAACACATCATCTGTCTAATCACAGAACAGATCACCTGTCCAATCACAGAACAAATCATCTGTCCAATCACCGAACAAATCATCTGTCCAAACACAGAACATATCATCTGTCAAATCACTGAACAAATCATCTGTCTAATTACTGAACAAATCATCTGTCCAAGCACAGAACCGATCATTTGTCCAAGCACAGAACACATCATCTGTCCAATCACAGAAAACATCACCTGTCCAATCACTGAACAAATCTCCTGTCCATTCACAGAACAAAGCATCTGTCCAATCACAGAACATATCATCTGTCCAATCACTGAACCAGTCACCTGTCCAATCACTGAACAAATCTCCTGTCCAATCACAGAACAAATCATCTGTCCAATTACAGAACA
>NW_018406858.1:794204-809700 GCF_002113885.1 Mizuhopecten yessoensis
ATCATCTGTCCAATCACAGCACAACGCATCTGTCCAAGCACAGAACAAACCATCAATCCCGTCACAGAAAAAATCATCTGTCCAATAACAGAACAAATCAACTGTTCAATCACAGAACAAATCATCTGTCCAATCACAGCACAACGCATCTGTCCAAGCACAGAACAAACCATCAATCCCGTCACAGAAAAAATCATCTGTCCAATAACAGAACATATCAACTGTCCAATCACAGAACAAACCATCTGTCCAATCACAGCACAACGCATCTGTCCAATCACTGAACAAATCATCTGTCCAATAACAGAACAAATCACTTGTCCAATCAAAGAACAAATCATCTGTCCAATCACAGAAAAAAAAATCATCTGTCCAATCACTGAACAAATCATCTGTCCAATCACAGCACAAATCCCCTGTCCAATCACAGAACAAATCCTCTGTCCAATCACAGAACAAATCATCTGTCCAATCACAGAAAAAAAATCATCTGTCCAATCACTGAACCAATCATCTGTGCAATCACAGAACAAATCATCTGTCCAATCACAGAACAAATCATCTGTCAAATCACAGAACAAATCATCTGTCCAATCACAGAAAAAAATCATCTGTCCAATCACTGAACCAATCATCTGTCCAATCACTGAACAAATCTCCTGTCCAATTACTGAACAAATCATCTGTCAAATTACTGAACAAATCATCTGTCCAATCACAGAACAAATCATCTGTCCAATCACAGGACAAATCACCTGTCCAATCACAGAACAAATCACCTGTCCAATCAGTGAACAAATCATCTGTCCAAGCACAGAAGAAAGCATCAATCCCGTCATAGAAAAATCATCTGTCCAATCACAGCACAAAGCTTCTGTCTAATCACTGAACAAATCATCTGTCCAATAACAGAACAAATCACCTGTCCAATCACAGAACAAATCATCTGTCCAATCACAGAACAAATCATCTGTTCAATCACAGAAAAAAAAATCATCTGTCCAATCACTGAACCAATCATCTGTCCAATCACAGAACAACTCATCTGTCCAATAACAGAACAATTCATCTGTCCAATCACAAAACAAATTATCTGTTCTATCAAAGAGAAAAAATCATCTGTCCAATCACTGAACAAATCTCCTGTCCAATTACTGAACAAATCATCCGTCCAATTACTGAACAAATCATCTGTCCAATTACTGAACAAATCATCTATCCAATTACTTAACAAATCATCTGTCCAAGCACAGAACAAATCATCTGTCCAATCACAGAACAAATCATCTGTCCAATCAAAGAACAAATCTCCTGTCCAATCACAGAACACATCATCTGTCCAATCACAGAACAAATCATCTGTCAAATCACAGAACAAATCATCTGTCCAATCACAGAACAAATCTCCTGTCCAATCACAGAACACATCATCTGTCCAATCACAGAACAAATCATCTGTCCAATCACTGAACAAATCATCTGTCCAATCAAAGAACAAATCATCTGTGCAAGCACAGAGCACATCATCTGTCCAATCACAGCACAAAGCATCAGTCCAATCACAGAACAAATCTCCTCTCTAATCACCGAACAAATCACCTGTCCATTTACAGAACAAATCTCCTGTCCAATCACAGAACAAACCACCTGTCCAATCACTGAACAAATCACCTGTCCAAGCAAAGAACATATCACCTGTCCATGCACAGAACAAAGCATCTGTCCAATCACACAACAAATCACATGTCCAATCACAGAACAAATCATCTGTCCAATCACTGAACAAATCATCTGTCCAATAACTTAACACATCACCTGTCCAATCACAGAAAAAATCATCTATCCCGTCACAGAAACAATCATCTGTCCAAGCACACAACGAATCATATGTCCAATCACAGAACAAATCACACGTACAATCACAGAAAAGAATCATCTGTTCAATCACAGAACAAAGCATCTGTCCATTCACAGAACAAATTTCCTGTCCAAGCACAGAACACATCATCTGTCCATTCACAGAACAAATCTCCTGTCCAAGCTCAGAGCACATCATCTGTCCAATCACAGCACAAAGCATCTGTCCAATCACAGCACAAAGCATCTGTCCAAGCACAGAACACATCATCTGTCCAATCACAGAACACATCATCTGTCCAATTACAGAACAAATCTCCTGTCCAATCACAGAATAAATCATCTGTCCAATCACAGAACAAATCACCTGTCCAATTACTGAACAAATCATCTGTCCAATCACAGCATAAAGCATCTGTCCAATCACAGCACAAAACATCTGTCCAATCACTGAACAAATCTCCTGTCCAATCACAGAGCACATCATCTGTCCAATCACAGAACAAATCATCTATCCAAGCACAGAGCACATCATCTGTCCAAGCAAATAACAAATCATCTGTCCAATCACTGAAAACATCACCCTGTCCAAGCAAAGAACAAATCATCTGTCCAATCACAGCACAAAGTATCTGTCCAATCATCGAACAAATCACATGTACAATCACTGAACAAATCATCTGTCCAAGCAAAGAACAAATCATCTGTCCAATCACAGAACAAATTTCCTGTCCAAGCACAGAACACATCATCTGTCCAATCACAGAACAAATCTCCTGTCCAAGCTCAGAGCACATCATCTGTCCAATCACAGCACAAAGCATCTGTCCAAGCACAGAACACATCATCTGTCCAATCACAGAACAAATCTCCTGTCCAAGCACAGAGCACATCATCTGTCCAATCACAGCACAAAGCATCAGTCCAATCACAGCACAAAGCATCTGTCCAATCACTGAACAAATTTCCTGTCCAAGCACAGAACAAATCACCTGTCGAATCACAGAACACATCATCTGTCCAATTACAGAACAAATCTCCTGTCCAATCACAGAACACATCATCCGTCCAATTACTGAACAAATCATCTGTCCAATTACTGAACAAATCATCTATCCAATCACAGAACAAATCATCTATCCAAGCACAGAGCACATCATCTGTCCAAGCAAATAACAAATCATCTGTCCAATCACTGAAAACATCACCTGTCCAAGCAAAGAACAAATCATCTGTCCAATCACAGCACAAAGTATCTGTCCAATCATCGAACAAATCACATGTACAATTACTGAACAAATCATCTGTCCAAGCACTGAACAAATCTCCTGTCCAATCACAGAACACATCATCTGTCCAATCACAGAACAAATCACCTGTCGAATCACAGAACACATCATCTGTCCAATTACAGAACAAATCTCCTGTCCAATCACAGAACACATCATCTGTCCAATCACAGAACAAATCATCTGTCCAAGCACAGAACACATCATCTGTCCAATCACAGAACAAATCTCCTGTCCAAGCACAGAGCACATCATCTGTCCAATCACAGCACAAAGCATCAGTCCAATCACAGCACAAAGCATCTGTCCAATCACTGAACAAATTTCCTGTCCAAGCACAGAACAAATCACCTGTCGAATCACAGAACACATCATCTGTCCAATTACAGAACAAATCTCCTGTCCAATCACAGAACACATCATCCGTCCAATTACTGAACAAATCATCTGTCCAATTACTGAACAAATCATCTATCCAATCACAGAACAAATCATCTATCCAAGCACAGAGCACATCATCTGTCCAAGCAAATAACAAATCATCTGTCCAATCACTG
Source organism: Mizuhopecten yessoensis (assembly GCF_002113885.1). NCBI lineage: Eukaryota > Metazoa > Mollusca > Bivalvia > Pectinida > Pectinidae > Mizuhopecten > Mizuhopecten yessoensis. The sequence goes on from NW_018406858.1 coordinate 797,908, forward strand.
AAAACATCACCTGTCCAAGCAAAGAACAAATCATCTGTCCAATCACAGCACAAAGCATCTGTCCAATCACTGAACAGATCTCCTGTCCAAGCACTGAACACATCATCTGTCCAATCACAGAACAAATCATCTGTCCAATCACTGAACAAATCATCTGTCCAATCACAGCACAAAGCATCTGTCCAATCACAGCACAAAGTATCTGTCCAATCATCGAACAAATCACATGTACAATCACTGAAAACATCACCAGTCCAAGCAAAGAACAAATCATCTGTCCAATCACAGCACAAAGCATCTGTCCAAGCATAGAACAAATCATCTATCCCGTCACAGAAAACATCATTTGTCTAATCACATAATTGTTCACAATTGGTCAGTATTGTTTCATCAAATAGGACTACGGTACATGTACATGAATGTTGTGCTTGTGTTGAAAGTTTGGTTTGGCTTTGTTTGGTGTAACGTTCTGTTAATTAACGCCCTAGTTGCTTTAAGGACGTTGCTGTAGGACAACCGTCGGATGGGAATGTGTCTGGATTGAGAGTGGTGAAATACGGCAGGTGTTTAGGGACTTCATAATCTACCTTAATTGTTGATACTGAAATGTTTAAACCACGGGGTTTCTGTTTATTCATTTTAATTCGCGTGATTTCTTCTGATTAACCTATTTTTTGTTTATATTTCTTCCACATCTTAATTAGTTTTGGCCCCAAACCAGTTCCATTCTAATGATATTAAAGGGTGATGAAGAAACAGAAAAGAAATATTAAACAATAAACCAATGGTTTTGAATAGTTTGAGACAATGATGGTGAAGTATTGTGATGGTGATGGCGAGGACCAGGTTCGTGACATCTCTCTACACACCGGTAGCGTGTTGGACGATTCCCTCGGGCGCGGGCTCCACTCACTCAGCTCAGCGTACATCACAGCATCGCTGGGCAGGCTATCTCCCCAGCGTCTACCCTAAATGCAGTTTACTGCAAAGTCACATGCAGATGGCAACTCCAAAGTTTTTGTGACAAAATGGAGTTTCACAGCTGCATGTACGCTTGGAACAAAGTGAAGAAACATACACTGTAGCTACGCCTGGGACAAGGGGCAGTTACATTATTATATGCGCCGGGGATAAGGTGGAAACCGCTTGCTTAAAAAACACCTATTGTTTCAACAGCAATGGCGAATGAAACAATTGAAATCAACAGCAGAAAGCAATTTTAGATCCAGTGATGAGACATGTATCAAATTGAATCTCCGGACTGGAACGCCGAAAATATAATCAATATTTAGAAAAAGACTAGAAAAAGATCTGTGTTGAAGGCCCTCCCCCGACGCCCCAATGGTTTATGGTGTAGAAAGCCACTAGGGACGTCTTCCCACCATGTATAGTTTGATTAAATATTTTTTATCAACGTATAAAGATATATCATGTCAGATTGCTACATGTTTAATCGCTTGCTGGTTCGAGTGTGGCGATCTCTACAGACATAGCAGCCATCATACACTAAAGCCTCCGACCTTCCCAGTGATGTATAGCAGTGTACGACGTCGCCTGGTAAACCAGTTGGACACCCATCGCCGACAGTACCATTAACTCTAGGTTTGTTTCTTGTCATCAGTTAGCGACGTCACACAAGTCACCGACACGCTTGCTCCTCAATACTGTCGTCACTAACTAGAAGTTTCCTGTTATTTAGTTGGAATTACAAGCATCACCAACCACTGATGTGGTGTCATTAGTTGGTAATACTCACCATCACTATCGACTGGTCTCTTTTCCTCACCAGTCAAGATACATATGTGTTATTTAAAACCCTATGGGTAACGCATGTGGTCATACATAATGTCAGCATAAAAGTAGCACAGACTTCCGGTTCCTGTAACTTGAATATATGTTCTTAATGGCTATCATAATACTGTAAATAGAAATATCAAGAATTCTATCTTTGTTCCGATACAGGCTATATGTACGTACTGGAGTGTATACTTTCGTGCTGGTGAATTTCTATGTACTTCGCACTAGCGTCATAACGTGTCTGTATTGATGACGGTAGACGACACAGGGGCCAGCAATATCCTACCGCTAATTACAATAGGGCTATCTGGAAATCGAAACACGATTGATGAAGCGAAAAAATACATAGTTGCTTAGATGTTCTGATGCATAAAATCAAGATATGTATGTTACGGTATAAACAGATCTCTACCTGGGCATTAGAGACGCTTGAGGCGCGGACCAGGGACTGGAGCCCATGTATCGTTTTACCGTTCGGAAATCAAAGATAACGGTAGCAGGTGAAGTGTCGGGAGGATTGTCTAATACACCTAAACAATGATCACTCAACGATATACACTTCCCCACCAACAACTATTGCACGTGTGTATCTTAGTTACGCGCAACACGACAGGTAATGGGCGTGCTGTTGTAAAGTGACGAAACAATTCCGGAAGTGGATTACCGTCTCCCAACCCCCGACACACACAACACTCTGGGAATTATTGCCTGCAATTGTGAGTAAATCAATTAAAGTGTATTGCATGGCTTTGAAATTATCAAGTAGTATTACCTGATGGTGGGTGGGGGAGGGGGTGTTGTTCTTTAAGATACATTAAGGTAAAGCGTACCAATGACGCCTAACACTCAAGAAGACGAGGTCCACCTCAAAGCTGCCTAATCGTCTTTTGATTTTATATTAAAGTTGAAGCAACGAGATGGAGATTTTATGGTGTACAGTGACTTCCCTTGTCAATGTGTACAGTTCGTGTTGTTCATTGAAACTCCAGGGTGACAGTGGTAGGGCACATTCTTAGTACATGTAGTCTTTATTCTAACTTGATGATTTTCATAAAAGGAGCAATGGTACATGTGCATGTAACCATGCATTTAACATGAAAATACCCTTTACCTTAAGAAGTAATGGCTATTCATGTATTTTTTACAATTCCACTCAAATCGGGAATTATTTAAAACTAATATTGCTCGGTCAGATAGAACTATACCCCGCCTTTGAAAATATAGCGCGAAAAAGACATTTTAGTCATTGTGACAGAATGGAATACAAGCGATTAGAATAAGTTTATAACAAAGCGTAAAAGCAGGCAATCTGTATGTTTCACTTGCATTGGAAACCTTTTCAAATTATTCAGTAGGTAATTAATGAACTTGATTCAACGATTAGGAAACAGTACTTATATCGACCTGTCTCTAAAGTCGATCGTAATGAAGTTCATATATTACAATTAGTAACTGTTTTAATTTTCTATACAGTCCATACCAATACCAACCTGAAGAACTACGTTTATAAATATATCAACCGTCATAACGGTAGGAGGGCAACAGTGTTGATTTTTTTTTTTTTTTTTAAATAAACGGGTTAAAAATCAGAACGAGCGATACCATTATTGTTATATTGGGAGTTCAAAGACTATGGAGTCGATGCATGCTTGAGGTCTGAATAAAATGATGACAAAAATACTTCTTTTACATGTATGTTTGTTCCGATAACAATGGACTGGCTGTCTTCGATGTGTTATGTGACAACGCAGAATCAAGAAATGTAAACAGAAGTTTGCCCACATAGTATTAAGAGATATACACATAAGTATGGCAACACATTTTCCAGAAAGATACACAGAAGTACACGTATGACCACACGTATGACCACACATTATGACCACACGTATGACCACACATTATGACCACACGTTTGACCACACATTATGACCACAGGTATGACTACACATTATGACCACACGTATGAACACACATCATGACCACACGTATGACCACACGTATGACCACACATTATGACCACACGTATGACCACACATTATGACCACACGTATGACCACACGTATGACCACACATTATGACCACACGTATGACCACACATTATGACCACACGTATGACCACACGTATGACCACACATTATGACCACACGTATGACCACACATTATGACCACACGTATGACCACACATTATGACCACACGTATGACCACACATTATGACCACACGTATGACCACACATTATGACCACACGTATGACCACACATTATGACCACACGTATGACCACACATCATGACCACACGTATGACCACACGTATGACCACGCATTATTTCCACACGTATGACCACACATTTTGACCACACGTATGACCACACGTGTGACCACACATTATTACCACACGTATGACCACACATTATGACCACACGTATGACCACACGTATGACCACACATTATGACCACACGTATGACCACACATTATGACCACACGTATGACCACACGTTATGACCACACGATATGACCACACGTTATGACCACACATTATGACCACACATTATGACCAAACGTATGACCACACATTATGACCACTCATTATGACCACACGTTATGACCACACAGTATGACCACACGTTATGACCACACGTTATGACCACACGTATGACCACACGTTATGACCACACGTTATGACCACACATTATGACCACACGTATGACCACACATTATGACCACACGTTTGACCACACATTATGACCATACGTATGACCACACATTATGACCACACGTTATGACCACACATTATGACCACACGTATGACCACACATTATGACCACACGTTTGACCACACATTATGACCATACGTATGACCACACATTATGACCACACGTTATGACCACACATTATGACCACACAGTATGACCACACATTATGACCACACATTATGACCACACGTATGACCACACATTATGACCACACGTTATGACCACACAGTATGACCACACGTTATGACCACACATTATGACCACACGTATGACCACACATTATGACCACACGTTTGACCACACATTATGACCATACGTATGACCACACATTATGACCACACGTTATGACCACACATTATGACCACACGTATGACCACACGTTATGACCACACAGTATGACCACACGTATGACCACACGTTATGACCACACATTATGACCACACGTTATGACCACACGTATGGCCACACATTATGACCACACGTTATGACCACACGTATGGCCACACGTTATGACCACACGTTATGACCACACAGTATGACCACACGTTGTCAATGCTTATACACAGGAATAATATTATTATTATATCTTTATTTCCTCCAAATTGAAGAGTTACAAAAATATACAGTGTAGTCAAAATACAAATCAAATATTATTAATTGATACTTACATACACATAAATACATCAGTTAACTACATAGAAGAAGAGAGAAGTTAATGAAACTTAAATTAGTTTAGTAAATACAGAAAGAACAGCAAAACATACAAAACAATTAAAATGCCTGGGAATCCTGAGGTTTCCAAGGGTTGGGGAAAGCCCTTCCAACAAGGTCTTCTCAGGCTTACCCACACATGAACACACACAAAATAAGAGAGAAAAAAAAAGTTGAGCTTAATATGTGGGGAAGGCTACCCCCTAGTAATACATGAATTAAATCATAATCAGTCAAAGAGGATAAGAACATGCCAAGTTCTATATCAAAAGCCGTACTTATAAGACACCATAAATCGTCTCTAAGACTTGGATTACTGTATGTGTTATACAGTCATTATGTAAAATACCACAAAAATGGCATAATTCAATAATATTTGTTGATCTTAAATTAGCACATAATCGAACTAATACCCCTCCATGCAACTGATACCATAATGTATTACACAGAGGTATGACCCGCGGTTTGATACAAACATTTATTTCACAGAGGTATGACCCGCCGTTTGATACAAACATTTATTACATATAGGTATGACCCGCGGTTTGATACCAACATTTATTACACAGAGGTATGACCCGCGGATTGATACAAGCATTTATTACATAGAGGTATTACCCACGAGTTGATATAAACATTTATTACATAGAGGTGTCTCTAAGACTTGGATTACTGTATGTGTTATACAGTCATTATGTAAAATCCCACAAAAATGGCATAATTCAATAATATTGGTTGATCTTAAATTAGCACATAATCGAACTAATCCCCCTCCATGCAACTGATACCACAATGTATTACACAGAGGTATGACCAATACCCCTCCATGCAACTGATGCCATAATGTATTACACAGAGGTGTGACCCGCGGTTTGATACAAGCATTTATTACACAGAGGTATGACCTGCGGTTTGATCCAAAAATTTATTACACAGTGGTATGACCCGCGGGTTGATACAAACATTTATTACATATAGGTATGACCCGCGGTTTGATATAAACATTTATTGCACAGTGGTATGACCCGCGGTTTGATATAAACATTTATTACACAGAGGTATGGCCCAGCGAGCATTGAAACAACTATGTGTTGCATGCACAAAAGAATGGCCGAAGCAGTGAATTTTAATTTATTACATAGAGGTATGACCCGCGGTTTGATGCAAACATTTATTACACAGAGGAATGGCCCAGCGTGCATTGATACAACTATAGAGGTATGACCCGCGGTTGGATACAAACATTTATTTCACAGAGGTATGACCCGCGGCTGATACAAACATTTATTACACAGTAGTGTGACCCGCGGTTTGAAACAAACATTTATTACACAGTTGTATGGCCCGCGGTTTGATACAAACATTTCTTACACAGAGGAATGACCCGCGGTTTGAAACAAACATTTATTCCACAGTGGTATGACCCTCGGTTTGATACAAACATTTATTACATAGAGGTGTCTCTAAGACTTGGATTACTGTATGTGTTATACAGTCATTATGTAACATCCCACAAAACCGGCATAATTCAATAATATTTGTTGATCTTAACTTAGCACATAATCGAACTAATCCCCCTCCATGCAACTGATACCATAACGTATTACACAGAGGTATGACCCTCTATATCAAAAGCCGTACTTATAAGACTCCAGAAATCGTCTCTAAGACTTGGATTACGGTATGTGTTATACAGTCATTATGTAAAATACCACAAAAATGGCATAATTCAATAATATTTGTTGATCTTAAATTAGCACATAATCGAACTGATACCCCTCCATGCAACTGATGCCATAATGTATTACACAGAGGTATGACCCTCTATATCAAAAGCCGTACTTATAAGGCACCATAAATCGTCTCTAAGACTTGGATTACTGTATGTGTTATACAGTCATTCTGTAAAATACCACAAAAATGGCATAATTCAATAATATTGGTTGATCTTAAATTAGCACATAATCAAACTAATACCCCTCCATGCAACCGATACCATAATGTATTACACAGTGGTATGACCCGCGGCTTGATACAAACATTTCTTACACAGAGGTATGACCCTCTATATCAAAAGCCGTACTTATAAGACTCCAGAAATCGTCTCTAAGACTTGGATTACGGTATGTGTTATACAGTCATTATGTAAAATACCACAAAAATGGCATAATTCAATAATATTGGTTGATCTTAAATTAGCACATAATCGAACTGATACCCCTCCATGCAACTGATGCCATAATGTATTACACAGAGGGATGACCCGCGGTTTGGTACAAGCATTTATTACACAGTGGTATGACGCGCGGTTTGATACAAACATTTCTTACACAGAGGGATGACCCGCGGGTTGATACAAACATTTATTACATAGAGGTGTCTCTAAGACTTGGATTACTGTATGTGTTATACAGTCATTCTGTAAAATACCACAAAAATGGCATAATTCAATAATATTTGTTGATCTTAAATTAGCACATAATCGAACTATTACCCCTCCATGCAACTGATACCACAATGTATTACACAGAGGTATGACCCTCTATATCAAAAGCCGTACTTATAAGACTCCAGAAATCGTCTCTAAGACTTGGATTACTGTATGTGTTATACAGTCATTATGTAACATCCCACAAAACCGGCATAATTCAATAATATTTGTTGATCTTAAATTAGCACAAAATCGAACTAATACCCCTCCATGAAACTGATACCATAATACATTACACAGAGGGATGACCCGCGGGTTGATACAAACATTTATTACACAGTAGTGTGACCCGCGGTTTGAAACAAACATTTATTTAACAGTGGTATGACCCTCGGTTTGATACAAACATTTATTTCACAGAGGTATGACCCGCCGTTTGATACAAACATTTATTATACAGAGGTATGACCCGCGGTTGGATACAAACATTTATTACACAGTTGTATGGCCCGCGGTTTGATACAAGCATTTATTACACAGAGGTATGACCGGCGGTTTGATACAAGCATTTATTACATAGAGGTATTACCCACGAGTTGATATAAACATTTATTACAAAGAGGCATGACCCGCGGTTTGATACAAACATTTATTACACAGAGGTATGGCCCAGCGTGCATTGATACAACTATGTGTTGCATGCACAAAAGAATGGCCGAAGCAGTGAATTTTACAGTATATAACAGAAGTATGAGCCTGATGTTGATACAATAATTTGTTACACAGACGTACACTATATAACCCTACAGTTGATAAAACTGTCTGTTACACAGAAGTATGACCCGCGGTTTATGAGTAGTCTGCTGTTACATGATGGTGTTCGGTGGTGATCGATTTAGCAAGATCTGAGAGTGGTTTCCCATGTCCTCCCCAGCGCGTGACAGTCTTGACTTAGCGACGTGCATGCTTTGACGGATTACACAGAATGGCGGATGTTTGGTCAGTCGGGACTGTAAACGCCGATAACAATTAGTTTTGTAAACCTCACGGACAGGATAGTCGGGATCTCTGCCCAGGGGAGGGGGATTTCTGCCCTAGGGGAGGGCATCCTATACACCGATTTATGTTCATAGGGAGTGGGTTGTATTTACACCCTATTAGTCCGTGGCAGAGAGATAGACAGTGACCATTTACCTCTTCACTTACAAGTCCTTTGACTATATAAATAAAAACCGAGAAACCTGTATTCACGTTGGTTTCTTGATCTGCATTTGATCGCTGATGTCTGTGTGTCCATACACATTCGGACTACTTCATGTGTAACGACAGTCGTGCATCGCGTAGTGATATATACACTGTACATGATATCACAATAGAAAACTAAACTATCGAGTTACAATTGTCAATATTTGACGGTTCCTTTGAGTTCCCGTTGTCATACAACTCAGCAACTTTGATGTCGTGACTGTACAGATTATGTACCCTTCTGAGAAAGTCTCCAAGATCGTTACATTTGTAATTAATTCTCCATTGCTGCAGTACAACAAAAATAAATGTATACATTACACGTTACTTAAATGTGGGTATCAACCTAATCTATTTCATTTCCAATGCATTACAGACTTAAGTAACGTTGACTTTATAAAAAAATATTATATTTCAAAAATGTCCTGAAAATATCTACTATTTAGACAAAGACATCCATGTCTACGATGATGAACAATTAAGATGAACAACAGTTTCCCAGACAAATCAACTACTAGGCTCGATTGCTACATATATATCATGGCTGCATTATACCTTAGCACTGTATACACCTGTGGCAGTAGAATTTTCGGCAGTGACGAAGAAATGTGAAAAAAACGTGTTGCTGTGAAGTGACGTGCGTGTCAGTGAAACGTAAACATGTAAAAAAGAGCACAAGTGAATTTTCTTGTTTAGCTACCGACAATCTGAAACGCAACGTCATCTCATTCTAATACATGACGTCACTGAAACGTTAAGATCAGCGGAAGAGTATCTGCCGAGAAAGTTGTCTGCAACTGACAACGCGTCAAGGAATAATAGAAAGGGGGTGCGATAGGGGAATCTTAACCCGAGGGGGAAGATTCTTAAGTTGCCAAACAAGGCTTTGCCGAAAGTTGGACTCAATGCAACTACCAAATATAACCTGTTTCATTTGCCGAAGAATTTGACCAGATTAACATTGCCTGTGCGTGTGATTTTGCGAAGGGAGATAACTATTGACATGTTTAAACAAAGATACCACTTGATGAGATTTCATATTTTTATTGAAGCAAAAAAGAAATTGTTCAAACAACGCAAAAAGACCAATCAGCAGAATATTATCAGCTCACGGTTTCTAGCGGTAGTGACAAGTCATGTACTGCCCTAGAAATGATCCCTTCAGCTACCCATTCTGCTTTGTGCAAGTATCAACCCCCGATTCAAAATGAAAACAACGTAGATCCACAGGGGCCCGTTACAAATGTCTGAAACACAAATATCATGATATAACTGATATGGGTCACAGCACACAAAAATAAACATATAAATGGATGTTTACATGTGCCTTGACCCATATCAGTGTGTATAAATGTATGTTTATGTGTGCTGTGACCATATCAGTATAGCATATGTGTAAAATTTCAGACATTTGTAACGAACCCCTGTGTTAGATCCATGTGGTCTTCCGTCTTATATGAAATACATTCGAACAGCCAAATGTCATATGAAATGTTTCGTCCTTTCAAGCCACGTCTGTTTTCATGTCTAATTTGTCATTTAGCTACTGCATCTTCACATTCCAGAAGATGTAGAACCCCGAAATTAAGCGGCTCTCCACTTCGAGCTAGTTACAAGATGGCTGCCGTAGACTCGCAGCTGAGCCTGTGCACCGCGTCTAGACATTAATCTTCCGCAATGACTCATCAGAACATTTGATATCTTATGAATTCATCAACAAAAAATATGACATTTAAAAAATTGTGAGTTTTGTTTCTAAATAATTTTACTGTATTGAACTATCAGCGTATACCATCATGTTGTATGATAGTCCTTTAATTACGGACTATATTTTTTTTTTACATTACGTCAATTCGTAGACTTGCACATGCTCCAGAACCTGAGACAAACGATCAGAATGGATTTCACAAGTTCCAATTGGTGAAAAAAAAACCAAGTTGATTGAAATATAAGGATTAAATCTTGCTTTGGTCGATTTTATGGGGTGATGAATTAAGTTGGTCTTGCAACAAATTCAACGAAGCAGTTCATTAAATTTGTTTCAAGACCAACTCAATTCATCACCCCATGAAATCGACCAAAGCAAGATTCAATCATTAAGAAAAGGGGAATGCCTCGTCTCAACTTTAGGGTGATACAAGGAAATCTCACACCGGTAAAAGTGCGGATACACCTGTCCAGGGTAAGAGAAATAAATAACTAGTACACAACGCCATGAATCCTTTCCTGTTCTTTCAAAATGTAATTTTTATTTGTACTGTGACCAGAAAATCTGCTTTATTCTTTGCAGCATTCCAAATGCCAATAATTTCGGGAAAATGATTGGGGCAAATGTCAGTAATAAACAAAATGTAGATATGGAAATGTGGACATTTTAACTTTGACTGTAGAATTTCCATATCAAACATAACACATATGAAAGACTCTACTAGTCTTCGTCGCTACTCATGTGTCTTCCTAGTGACACATGATACACGACTGTTTCCTCGTAACACATATATTTCATATGTTATTACACGTACAATGTAACTAAAAAATATGCATATGACATCCACATTTGTGCTAAGTACACGATTTATACACATACCACAATTCAAATCATCAATTTGGTGGGTTCATGTTGAACCCAGACTCCTACACAGGTATTATGTAGAAACTTTATCGATTTTCTCCAAAGACATCTTTCATCAAGTTCCAACCTGAATTGTATTTTGGTTATAAAACTTAAGAAGACGTTGCAGCTTTAGCAAGATTACGCCGAAGTAAATGTACAGAAGTCGAGAAAACTGAGGGTAGTCAGAGTAGTAGGGGGATAGTCCTGTACAGGGAGGGTAGTCACTGTGGTGGGGAATAGTCC
>NW_018406859.1:0-385 GCF_002113885.1 Mizuhopecten yessoensis
GCTGTTAATAAGACGTTAAACAAAATCAAACAAACAAACAAACAAGCAAACAAAGGTTAAAAAGACATAAACTCTAGTTTGACAAATCATTGTTGAATTTCACGGCAGGAGTAATCATTTATTCTGACCGATTTGTTTTTGCTTTAATATGAGTCTGGACGTATTGACGAGCTGAACAGGACCGGTAACGAAAAAATATGGAGTTCATCAGTGCATTTATCCTTCACATTGGGATTGTGTTCAACTTTTCCAACAAAGCAGTCCTTAGTTGGTCAAGAGTAGTAAGGGCATTCCGATGCCCCCTGTCTGGTTTGTCCCGAAGATGTTCGTTTGAGAACATATCTGAACAGTACGGCGGCCAGTCGAGTGGGTAAATGTTATGGTT
>NW_018406859.1:1496-1855 GCF_002113885.1 Mizuhopecten yessoensis
ATAAATGAAGGATGAAAAGTGTATGCTTAACGATGATAAATGTCGCTTTTTTCTCAATGACATGGATCATTTAGTCTATACCAAGTAATGTAGGTTGTAACGTCTGTGCTATGGTAGCTAGCGCATTTTTGACTTCATCTAAATCCAATGTGCATGGCTGGGTTTCATCCAAATCTTATTTGTGAAGTGTTACGTCACCATGCACGAGTTAAGCTGTCCTCCGGGATTTAAGCCGGAAATGCATTTTTGTAAACAAAAACATGACGCAGAGTGCTTAGTTCCGTTAACAATGTATCCAACATCAATTATTGCTGAATCGATATCAATTTGAACTTACACGATAGGAACCGTCCATGCGA
>NW_018406860.1:0-386 GCF_002113885.1 Mizuhopecten yessoensis
CATGTCTCCCTCTCTATCACCTACATCAACATGTTTCCCTCACTTAACACCTACAACAACATGTCTCCCTCTCTCTATCACCTACATCAACATGTCTCCCCTCTCTATTACCTACATCAACATGTCTCCCTCCCTAAATCCCTTACATCAACCAGTCTCCCCTCTATATCCCCTACATCAACATGTTTTCTTCTCTATCACCTACATCAACATGTTTCCCTCTCTATATCCCCTACATCAACATGTCTCCATCTCTCTATCACCTACATCAACATGTCTCCCTCCCTAAATCCCCTACATCAACCAGTCTCCCCTCTATATCCCCTACATCAACATGTTTTCTTCTCTATCACCTACATCAACATGTTTCCCTCTCTATATCCCCT
>NW_018406860.1:3897-64931 GCF_002113885.1 Mizuhopecten yessoensis
CACATGTTTCCCTCTCTCTATCACCTACATCAACATGTCTCCCTCTCTCTATCACCTACATCAACATGTCTCTCTCCCATCTCTATCACCTACATCAACATGTCTCCCATCTCTATCACCTACACCAACATGTCTCTCCCCCATCTCTATCACCTACATCAACATGTTTCCCTCTCTATCACCTACATCGAAATGTTTCTCTCTCTATCACCTACATGTCATGTTTTCCCGTCTTAATCTCCTATAGGATCTCTTTTTCTTGTTCAGTATATCACTTTATCTGACGTGTGGCTTTTCCCTTATTATAAAAAGACCGTCCATTCCAGTATTTTTTATAAGAATTTTTATATCCGATGTTTCGATACCTACTGTGACGATATTGGTATGAATACTTTTGATGCAGATATCGCCCCTCCGGATCAGAGGTGACTTTCCCCTGAGGGACTATTCTATCCCCATATCTGTCAGCGTGTTCTGAAGTGATATACATACGAGCAATGTTTTCCTTTGTGTAGATGTTACCCAGTCCCATTTGGTCATTCCAGTCGCGCCAGGACTTAAAGTACTCTTTAAACATTGGCGTTTCCCCTCCGTCCGCCAGCCTGGTAACTTTAGTCCAATCGGGGTAACCTTTCAAGGTTAGAAAATCCTATACCAAAGAAACGGTTAAAAACACAATTAGAAGAAAAAGAAATTTTAAGATAAGTCCGATACTGTGTTACCGATTTACAAAAAAATCTTCCCTTTTCTTAAAAACCTTTTTGTTGTTGTTATTGACAGGTGATGCTCATGTTTAAGTGCTGTAGATAGAATAATTATTTGAATATCCAGTATAAACCTTATTTTCGGTTTTCATAAAATCCTAATTTATTCAAATAATATCTGTTTTTCAGAATTTTACCGTTGCGTGTTTCCAAGCAGATCGCTTTTCGTTCTGGCTGCATTGTTTGCCAATCCACACATATATCCCACTGGAGCCAGCATCTAGGATAAAACAGTCCTGGAAAGACAAAAGAATGGTCAAACGGATATGATAATGAGTGTGTAATACAGGTGTGATATGATACATGTGTGTATGTGAAACGTGTGTATGTGATAAAGACCTGATATGATATGTTTAAAATTCATCAAGTCTGATAATATGAACAACACTGAAGAAATTGCAAGCACATTTAAATACTATGGGCCCACAAAATTCAATATCATAATTTGTCAGCTGAGAAATCATGCTAGCAACCTAAATAGTGACTTATATATGGATCATCTGAATGACACACCAGCATGTAGATGTGGACATGAAAATGAAAATGCATTTCATTTTATATTAGAATGCCCACTCTATAACAACTTTAAAATGCAATTAGTAATAAAAAATTCTCAATTTGGTATAACTGGTAATCATGATCATTTTAGTCTAAAAACTCTATTAAAGGGATGCTTAATAGGCAGCGCTGAGGACTGATACTGGTGTGGAATGATACATATGAGGACTGGTACTGGTGTGGTATGATATATATGTGTGGTATGATATATATGTGTGGTATGATATATATGAGGACTGGTACTGGTGTGGTATGATATATATGAGGACTGGTACTGGTGTGGTATGATATATATATGACGACTGGTACTGGTGTGGTATGATATATATATGAGGACTGGTACTGGTGTGGTATGATATATATGAGGACTGGTAATGGTGTGGTATGATATATATATGACGACTGGTACTGGTGTGGTATGATATATATAAGGACTGGTAATGGTGTGGTATGATATATGTGTGGTATGATATATATGAGGACTGGTACTGGTGTGGTATGATATATATGAGGACTGGTACTGGTGTGGTATGATATATATGAGGACTGGTACTGGTGTGGTATGATATATATGAGGACTGGTACTGGTGTGGTATGATATATATGAGGACTGGTACTGGTGTGGTATGATATATATGAGGACTGGTACTGGTGTGGTATGATATATATGAGGACTGGTACTGGTGTGGTATGATATATATGAGGACTGGTACTGGTGTGGTATGATATATATGAGGACTGGTACTGGTGTGGTATGATATATATGAGGACTGGTACTGGTGTGGTATGATATATATGAGGACTGGTATTGGTGTGGTATGCTACATATGAGGACTGGTACTGGTGTGTTATGATATATATGTGGTATGATATATGCGTGGAATGATACTGGTGTGGTATGATATATGTGTGGTGTGATATATGCGTGGAATGATACTGGTGTGGTATGATATATATGAGGACTGGTACTGGTGTGGTATGATATATGTATGGTATGATATATATGTGGACTGGTAATGGTGTGGTATGATATATATGACGACTGGTACTGGTGTGGTATGATATATATATGAGGACTGGTACTGGTGTGGTATGATATATATGAGGATTGATACTGGTGTGGTATGATATATATAAGGACCGGTACTGGTGTGGTATGATATATATGAGGACTGGTACTGGTGTGATATGATATATATGAGAACACGGTAGTGGTGTGGTATGATATGTGTGTGGTAGGATATATGTGGGGTTTGATATATGCGTGGTATGATATATATGAGGACACGGTACTGGTGTGGTTAATATATATGAGGTCTGATACTGGTGTGGTATGATATATATGAGGGCTGATACTGGTGTGGTATGATATATACGAGGACTGGTACTGGTGTGGTATGATATATGTGTGGTATGATATATGTGGGGTTTGATATATGCGTGGTATGATATATACGAGGACTGGTACTGGTGTGGTATGATATATATGAGGACTGGTACTTGTGTGGTATGATATATGTGTGGTATGATATATGTGTGGTAAGATATATATGAGGACTGGTACTGTTGTGATATGATATATATGAGAACACGGTACTGGTGTGGTATGATATATGTGTGGTATGATATATGTGTGGTTTGATATATGCGTGGTATGATATATATGAGGACACGGTACTGGTGTGGTTAATATATATGAGGACTGATACTGGTGTGGTATGATATTATGTGGTATGATGGTATGATATATATGAGGACACGGTACTGGTGTGGTTAATATATATGAGGACTGATACTGGGGTGGTATGATATATATGAGGACGTGTACTGGTGTGGTATGATATATGGACTGGTACTGGTGTGGTATGATAGGTATGATATATCATACCACACCAGTACCGTGTTCTCATATATATCATATCACAACAGTACCAGTCCTCATATATCTAGTACCAGTCCTCATATATATGAGGACGGGTACTGGTGTGGTATGATTTATATGAGGACTGGTACTAGTGTGGTATGATATATATGAGGACTGTTACTGGTGTGGTATGATATATATGTACATATGAGGACTGGTACTGGTGTGGTATGGTATATATGAGGACTGGTACTGGTTTGGAATGATATATATGATATATATGTGGTATGATATATGTGTGGAATGATATATATGTGGACTGGTACTGGAGTGGTATGATATATATGAGGACTGGTCTTGGAGTGGTATGAACTATGTGTGGTATGATATATGCGTGGTATGATATATATATGAGGATTGGTACTGGTGTGGTATGATATATTGGTATGATATATATGTGGTATGATATATGTTGGTATGATATATATGAGGACTGGTCTTGGAGTGGTATGAACTATGTGTGGTATGATATATGCGTGGAATGATACTGGTGTGGTATGATATATACGAGGACTGGTACTGGTGGGGTATGATATATGTGTGGTATGATATATGTGTGGTTTGATATATATGTGGTATGATTTATGTGTGGTATAATATATATATGTGGTATGATATATATGTGGTACTGGTGTGTTATGATATATATAAAGACTGGTACCGGTGTGGTATGATATATATGAGGACAGGGTACTGGTGTGGTTAATATATAATATATGAGAACACGGTAGTGGTGTGGTATGATATATATGAGGACACGGTACTGGTGTGGTTAATATATATGAGGACTGATACTGGTGTGGTGTGATATATATGTGGTATGATATCGGTTTCAGTCCACATATATATCATACCACACCAGTAACAGTCCTCATATATATCATACCAACATATATCATACCACATATATATGTGTGGTATGATATATATAAGGACTGTTACTGGTGTGGTATGATATATATAAAGACTGGTACCGGTGTGGTATGATATATATGAGGACACGGTAGTGGTGTGGTTAATATATATGAGGTCTGATACTGGTGTGGTATGATATATGTGTGGTGTGATATATGCGTGGAATGATACTGGTGTGGTATGATATATGTGTGGTATGTTATGGTTTGATATATGCGTGGTATGATATATATGAGGACTGGAACTGGTGTGGTATTATATATATGAGGACTGGTAATGGTGTGGTATGATATATATGACGACTGGTACTGGTGTGGTATGATAAATATGTGGTATGATATATGTGTGGAATGATATATATGTGGACTGGTACTGGTGTGGTATGATCTATATAAAGACTGGTACTGGTGTGGTATGATATATATATGAGGACTGGTACTGGTGTGGTATGATATATATAAAGACTGGTACTGGTGTGGTATGATATATATGAGGACGGGTACTGGTGTGGTATGATATATATGAGGACTGGTACTAGTGTGGTATGATATATATGAGGACTGATACTGGTGTGGTATGATATATATGAGGACTGATACTGATGTGGTATAATATATATGAGGACTGGTACTTGTGTGGTATGATATATATGAGGACTGTGGTTGTGTGGTATGATATATACGAGGACTGGTACTGGTGTGGTAAGATATATGTGTTGTTTGATATATGTGTGGTATGATATATGTGTGGTATGATATATGTGTGGTATGATATATATGTGGACTGGTACTGGTGTAGTATGATATATATGAGGACTGGTACTGGTATGGTATGATATATATAAGGAATGGTACTGGTGTGGTATGATATATATGAGGACTGGTACTGGTGTGGTATGATATATATGAGGACTGGTACTGGTGTGGTATGATATATATGAGGACTGGTACTGGTGTGGTATGATATATATGAGGACTGGTACTGGTGTGGTATGATATATATGAGGACTGGTACTGGTGTGGTATGATATATATGAGGACTGGTACTGGTGTGGTATGATATATATGAGGACTGGTACTGGTGTGGTATGATATATATGAGGACTGGTACTGGTGTGGTATGATATATATGAGGACTGGTACTGGTGTGGTATGATATATATGAGGACTGGTACTGGTGTGGTATGATATATATGAGGACTGGTACTGGTGTGGTATGATATATATGAGGACTGGTACTGGTGTGGTATGATATATATGAGGACTGGTACTGGTGTGGTATGATATATATGAGGACTGGTACTGGTGTGGTATGATATATATGAGGACTGGTACTGGTGTGGTATGATATATATGAGGACTGGTACTGGTGTGGTATGATATATATGAGGACTGGTACTGGTGTGGTATGATATATATGAGGACTGGTACTGGTGTGGTATGATATATATGAGGACTGGTACTGGTGTGGTATGATATATATGAGGACTGGTACTGGTGTGGTATGATATATATGAGGACTGGTACTGGTGTGGTATGATATATATGAGGACTGGTACTGGTGTGGTATGATATATATGAGGACTGGTACTGGTGTGGTATGATATATATGAGGACTGGTACTGGTGTGGTATGATATATATGAGGACTGGTACTGGTGTGGTATGATATATATGAGGACTGGTACTGGTGTGGTATGATATATATGAGGACTGGTACTGGTGTGGTATGATATATATGAGGACTGGTACTGGTGTGGTATGATATATATGAGGACTGGTACTGGTGTGGTATGATATATATGAGGACTGGTACTGGTGTGGTATGATATATATGAGGACTGGTACTGGTGTGGTATGATATATATGAGGACTGGTACTGGTGTGGTATGATATATATGAGGACTGGTACTGGTGTGGTATGATATATATGAGGACTGGTACTGGTGTGGTATGATATATATGAGGACTGGTACTGGTGTGGTATGATATATATGAGGACTGGTACTGGTGTGGTATGATATATATGAGGACTGGTACTGGTGTGGTATGATATATATGAGGACTGGTACTGGTGTGGTATGATATATATGAGGACTGGTACTGGTGTGGTATGATATATATGAGGACTGGTACTGGTGTGGTATGATATATATGAGGACTGGTACTGGTGTGGTATGATATATATGAGGACTGGTACTGGTGTGGTATGATATATATGAGGACTGGTACTGGTGTGGTATGATATATATGAGGACTGGTACTGGTGTGGTATGATATATATGAGGACTGGTACTGGTGTGGTATGATATATATGAGGACTGGTACTGGTGTGGTATGATATATATGAGGACTGGTACTGGTGTGGTATGATATATATGAGGACTGGTACTGGTGTGGTATGATATATATGAGGACTGGTACTGGTGTGGTATGATATATATGAGGACTGGTACTGGTGTGGTATGATATATATGAGGACTGGTACTGGTGTGGTATGATATATATGAGGACCGGTACTGGTGTGGTATGATATATATGAGGACTGGTACTGGTGTGGTATGATATATATGAGGACTGGTACTGGTGTGGTGTGATATATATGTGGTATGATATATGTGTGGTATGATATATATGTGTGGTATGATATATGTGTGGTATGATATATATGTGTTGTATGATATATACGAGGACTGGTACTGGTTTGGAATGATATATATGAGGACTGGTACTGGTTTGGAATGATATATATGAGGACTGGTACTGGTGTGGTATGATATATATGTGGACTGGTACTGGTGTGGTATGATATATATGTGGACTGATACTGGTGTGGTATGATATATATGTGGACTGAAACTGGTGTGGTATGATATATATGAGGACTGGTACTGGTGTGGTATGATATATATGAGGACTGATACTGGTGTGGTATGATATATATGTGGTATGATTTATGTGTGGTATAATACTGGTGTGGTATGATATATATGAGGACTGGTACTGATGTGGCATGACATATGTTTGGTATGATAGTGTGGTATGATATATATGAGGACAGGTACTGGTGGGGTATGATATATATGAGGACTGCTACTGGTGTCGTATGATATATATGAGGACTGATAGTGGTGTGGTATGATATATATGTGGTATGATATATATGAGGACTGGTACTGGTGTGGTATGATATATATGAGGACAGGTACTGGTGCGGTATGATATATATATGAGAACTGGTACTGGTGTGGTATGATATATATGAGGACTGGTACTGGTGTGGTATGATATATATGAGGACTGATACTGGTGTGGTATGATATTATGTGGTATGATATATGTGTGGTATGATATATGTGTGGTATGATATATGTGTGGTATGATATATGTGTGGTATGATATATATGTGTGGTATGATATATATGTGGTATGATATATATATATATGTGGTATGATATATATATATGTGGTATGATATATGTGTGGTATGATATATATATGTGGTATGATACATGTGTGGTATGATATATATGTGTGGTATGATATATATGTGGTATGATATATATATATTTGTGGTATGATATATGTGTGGTATGATATATATGTGTGGTATGATATATATGTGGTATGATATATATATATATGTGGTATGATATATATATATGTGGTATGATATATGTGTGGTATGATATATATATGTGGTATGATACATGTGTGGTATGATATATATGTGTGGTATGATATATATGTGGTATGATATATATATATTTGTGGTATGATATATGTGTGGTATGATATATATGTGTGGTATGATATATATGTGGTATGATATATATATATATGTGGTATGATATATATATATGTGGTATGATATATGTGTGGTATGATATATATATGTGGTATGATACATGTGTGGTATGATATATATGTGTGGTATGATATATATGTGGTATGATATATATATATATGTGGTATGATATATATATATGTGGTATGATACATGTGTGGTATGATATGTGTGGTATGATACATATATGTTATGTTACATGTGTGGACTGGTATTGGTTATGTAAAATAACATTTTATTTAACCCTAGAGTAGCCAACACTGGATGTGAAGTAGAATTCTAAGATAGAAGAGTTCTAAACTTTGTGTACTGATACACTGGTTTTATTTCAGTCTCGCTGGAATTAAACAACAATTCACAAGGAAATCTTACAACAGGTGTAGCACGTGCATTTCATGTGAATGTTCTGTTATATGAGTCAACACTCACGTGAAGCTGGTTGCTTATAAACTGTACACATGCTTCTCCCTCTTCTGTATCACTGTATTACGTACGTTAGTTTATGTACAATGAAAACACGTCCATCTTGGACCGAGGCATTCAGAAACATTCTGAAGCTTCTCACATAGACTACTTGGAGAACATGTGTAAAGCAAACAAAATGAAATCAAATTCACAACATGAACATTGTATGTTGATTTATTTTGATAAAATTCCCTCATTTGTACCTTAAAGCCAGTTACATAACCATGTTTTTCAATACATGGAAATCACTTACGGACGAGTCAAGATCATTCTGTGAGAAAGGCTTCTTCGCCACCTCCTTCACTTCTAAATCCCCAGAGGAATCTGAAACGCTGGAAAAATGTCTATATGACAACTTATTTTTCAATTTTGACAGAGGAGTTGAACTACCATCTAATTTGTGTGACAAGCGAGATAACTCACATTGTTGAGTTGGCGATACCTTACCTGTACAGAGTTGTCTTATCGTGTGCAGAGTGTTCGTAGGCGGTATCGTCACCACCCTCAGCTCCCTCGGCTATATCTTCATGGGAACCTAACTCACCAAAAAACTTCGCGTCTATATCCCACAGTCTGTCTGTAAAACATTAGCAGGTAACACCGTACAAAATATCACAGGAAGAAAAAAAAAATATATAGTAACTCAAAACAAGTACAGATTGGAGAATAAAAGTAATTGAAAATGTTTTAAAATGAAATCTTAGAGAAACTCGCCTCTAAAAGTACATGCATTTGAGCAAAAAACATTTGGAGTGGATCTCGTTCGCTAATGTTACAAACCAATTATTCTGATCTCTGCCTTCCCAGACCGTTCTGAATCACGAATCCTCTTTGCAACTTGTGCTCCCTGGAACATGTAATCATACAGGTACATTGTTTATGGCTAGCTTATAACATTATTATGATTAGTAACTGTTTGGCCGAGCATATAAACAACTTTGTGTTTCCAAGACGAAAATATTGAATTTATTATGCTAATTTATTGTATGCCACAAGAAAACAATCAGTTTGTCTATAATTAAGTTAACATGTGTTTTCCCAAAATGATAAATTTAAGTGTATTTTATCATATCATCAATATCTGATCACTATATCATATATACAAATTGTATATTGTATATTACAAGTTGGTAACCTTCAGTCGTTCGAAGTGGCTGCTTGTTGGTCCGTTCCAGACGTGGAGGGTGGCACCACAGTCTAGTAGGAAGACATCTCCCTGGTTCAGAGAGCTACAGTCACATCGAACCTGATAACACCACCGATAATTAAAACATGTCATCAGCATCCTGTCATTTAAATACATCCATAACATCGGATTAATCATATAAGCTCATAACATCAAATTATTGATATAAACAGAAAACATCCGATGAATATTCCAGTGAGCAGGTAACATTAACACTACCCAACAACATGGCAAGCGCGTCACAAGTTAATATTAATGCAATCCAAAAAATCACAAAAACAGAATTTAGCGTCCTGAAAAGCTCATTATCCTATATATATTCAAACAAGGTTTTTATAATTATAATTCATCTATTGTCACATACAAGTACATATTGGTTGTAGACATACCTGTCTAACGCGGACTTTATATACTGGCTGTAGACATACCTGTCTAACGCGGACTTTATATACTGGCTGTAGACGCGGATTTTATATACTGTCTGTAGACATACCTGTCTAACGCGGATTTTATATACTGGCTGTAGACATACCTGTCTAACGCGGACTTTATATACTGGCTGTAGACATACCTGTCTAACGCGGACTTTATATACTGGCTGTAGACATACCTGTTTAACACGGACATTCCTTTTCCCTTTGATGTGGAATAACCGTTTCTCATATACACCTCTCTCTACCTTTTTAAACCCTGATTCCACTCCTCCTGATAGGTACCTGTGTAGAACGGTGAGAATGGAGACAGGGACATTATAAGTATTATCAACAATATTTACCCAAATAACTGAAACACCACTCGCTAATTCACAATATTTTCTCCGTTTATAAAACAAGTTATTTAAACTTATATTTATCACTCTTGTTGGCCCGGATGTTAGCGCACGGGGTCTTAGTGTGGGAGGAAACCGGAGTACCCGGAGAAACCCCACGTTGTCGGGCAGGCAACCCCAAACCTTTTCACGTCCGATCGTGGAATCGAGCCCCGGTCGACTTGGTGAAAGGCAAGTGCGCTATCCACTGCGCCATCCGACCACCCCATGAGGTGTCTATCCTGCAGGTATATATAGGCAAATTGGAAGTAAAGCTTACTTGATTCCGTGTTTGAAGTAGGATAAAAACAATTTTGATTCATGATCCTGTACCTGGAAAAACAAAAAAAATAACGAGAAAAGGCCTAGTTATATAATCATAATTAATGCATGATAACACTAGTAATTATCATATGTTGGCCGGACACATTTTGTTTTTTCTGTAAACGACTGTTGATATCATGACTGATGATTATTACAGATGAACAGTGAATACATGTAAGAGAACGTGTTTGTGTCCTTAATGATTTGTATTTTTCAGTGTTAACTTTGATATGAGATCTTCATCCATGTAGATTGTTTGATGACTACACGTCTAATGACTAGGCTATGTCAGTAAAGGGCGTGGCTACTGACCTCCCTGTGGTAGTAAAGGGCGTGGCTACTGACCCCCCTGTGATAGTAAAGGGCGTAGCTACTGACCCCCCTGTGGTAGTAAAGGGTATGGTTACCGACCTCCCTGTGTCAGTAAAGGGCGTGGCTACTGGCCTCCCTGTGCTAGTAAAGGGCGTGGCTACTGACCCCCCTGTGATAGTAAAGGGCGTAGCTACTGACCCCCCTGTGGTAGTAAAGGGGATGGTTACCGACCTCCCTGTGTCAGTAAAGGGCGTGGTTACCGACCTCCCTGTGTTTATTAAAGAACATGCTTATCGACCTTCCCGTGTTTAGTAAAGGGCGTGGCTACTGACCCCCCTGTGTCAGTAAAGGGCGTGGTTACCGACCTCTCTGTGTTATTAAAGCACATGATTATCGACCTTCCTGTGTTAGTAAAGGGCGTGGCTACTGACCTCCCTGTGTCAGTAAAGGGCGTGGCTACTGACCTCCCTGTGCTAGTAGAGGGCGTGGCTACTGACCCCCCTGTGATAGTAAAGGGCGAAGCTACTGACCCCCCTGTGGTAGTAAAGGGTATGGTTACCGACCTCCCTGTGTCAGTAAAGGGCGTGGTTACCGACCTCCCTGTGTTAGTAAAGGGCGTGGCTACTGACCTCCCTGTGCTAGTAAAGGGCGTAGCTACTGACCCCCCTGTGGTAGTAAAGGGTATGGTTACCGACCTCCCTGTGTCAGTAAAGGGCGTGGTTACCGACCTCCCTGTGTTAGTAAAGGGCGTGGCTACTGACCTCCCTGTGCTAGTAAAGGGCGTAGCTACTGACCCCCCTGTGGTAGTAAAGGGTATGGTTACCGACCTCCCTGTGTCAGTAAAGGGCGTGGTTACCGACCTCCCTGTGTTAGTAAAGGGCGTGGCTACTGACCTCCCTGTGCTAGTAAAGGGCGTAGCTACTGACCCCCCTGTGGTAGTAAAGGGTATGGCTACAGACCTCCCTATGTTTATTAAAGAACATGGTTATCGACCTCCCCGTGTTTAGTAAAGGGCGTGGCTACTGACCCCCTGTGTCATTAAAGGGCGTGGTTACCGACCTCTCTGTGTTATTAAAGGACATGATTAACGACCTTCCTGTGTTTAGTAAAGGGTGTGGATATTGCGCCCCCCCCCCCCCCCCCCCCCCCCCCCCCCGTGTTAGTAAATGGCATGGCTACTGTTCCCTGTGTTAGTAAAGGGCGTGGCTACTGACCCCCTGTGTCATTAAAGGGCGGGGTTACCGACCTCCCTGTGTTATTAAAGGACATGATTAACGACCTTCCTGTGTTTAGTAAAGGGTGTGGATATTGCGCCCCCCCCCCCCCCCCCCCCCCGTGTTAGTAAATGGCATGGCTACTGTTCCCTGTGTTAGTAAAGGGCGTGGCTACTGCCCCCTGTGTTAGTAAAGGGTGTGGCTACTGAGCTCCCTGTGTTATTAAAGGGCGTGCTTATCGACCTCCCTGTGTTTAGTAAAGGGCGAGGCTACTCACCCCCTGTCTCATTAAAGGGCGTGGCTACTGACCTCCCTGTGTTGTACAGGCGCTCCCCTGAGGTAGTCGTCAAGCTCCACCGTCTTGTAGGCGGCCACACCCTGTTCATCCTTTGGACAAATATCCAAAAATAGAAAAATTATCAAGAGCTATATTTGTGTCTGCTGATAAATGTTTATGAAGCAATAATTCTATATTTATATACGACATGTCGACTTCTTCATTCCAGGAATAGATAAGACGTTTCATAGTTTCTTCAATAAAATAGAGCCTTGTTTATCTCGTCCAGAAACACACCGGGACGCAGTGTATTCATCACAAACAACTATCGTTTTGTAGTACAACATCTGATAATAAACCTTAAAATCTATAAACGGCATGGAAATTAATATAAACACAATGAATTGAATTAAAAATCGTGTATCCTTTATCGTAAATCGAATGACTAAATCTGTCTGTTTATCAGGTTGTATAAGTGAAGAGTGTTTGTATCTAATTATAAATACACTTAACAAACACGTACTATACAGCTTCATTGAATGTCTCTATGACGGCATGGCGTTTTGTAACACAAAATGTTTTGAGATAAAATGTTTTATCCGGTACAGTGACGCTTTGTACTATATACAATGTTTTATTTGGTACAGTGACATTTTGTACTATATAGAATATTTTATCTGGAACAGTGACGTTTTGTACTACATACAATGTTTTATTACGTACAGTGACGCTTTGAACTAAATACAATGTTTTATTTGGTACAGTGACGCTATGTACTATATAAATGAAGCTTTGTACTATATACAAGTACAAATGTACAATGTTTTATCCGGTACAGTGACGCTTTGAACTATATACAATGTTTTATTTGGTACAGCGACGCTTTGTACTATATACAATGTTTTATTTGGTACAGTGACATTTTGTACTATATAGAATATTTATCTGGAACAGTGACGTTTTGTACTACACACAATGTATTTTATCCGGTAAGTGACGCTTTGTACTATATACAATGTTTTATCCGGTAAAGTGACGCTTTGTACTACACACAATGTTTTATCCGGTACAGTGACGCTCTGTACTACGTACAATGTTTTATCCGGTACAGTGACGTTGTGTACTTCGTACAATGTTTTATACGGTACAGTGACGTTGTGTACTATATACAATGGTTTATCCGGTACAGTGACGTTGTGTAATATATACAATGTTTTATCCGGTACAGTGACGTTGTGTACTTCGTACAATGTTTTATACGGTACAGTGACGTTGTGTACTATATACAATGGTTTATCCGGTACAGTGACGTTGTGTAATATATACAATGTTTTATCCGGTACAGTGACGTTGAGTACTATATGCAATGTTTTATCCGGTACAGTGACGTTGAGTACTATATGCAATGTTTTATCCGGTACAGTGACGTTGTGTACTATATACAATGTTTTATCCGGTACAGTGACGTTGTGTACTATATGCAATGTTTTATCCGGTACAGTGACGTTGTGTACTTTATACAATGTTTTATCCGGTACAGTGACGTTGTGTACTACGTACAATGTTTTATCCGGTACAGTGACGTTGTGTACTATATACAATGTTTTATCCGGTACAGTGACGTTGTGTACTTTATAAAATGTTTTATCCGGTACAGTGACGTTGTGTACTATATACAATGTTTTATCCGGTACAGTGACGTTGTGTACTACGTACAATGTTTTACCGGTACAGTGACGTTGTGAACTACCTACAATGTTGTTTCGGTACGTACACGTTGTGTACTACATTCAATGTTGTACTGGTACAGTGACGTCGTGTACTTACTTGTGATGTTTCGTTCCCTAACCAGAAGTGAACATCCCATTCAAGTTTATCAGATCTTGAGTTCTTATTCGTCTAAAGAAAAGATCAAATATAGAAGTTATAGCTTTGATTTAATATAAAAATGTAAAAGACACAGTGTTATCAACACAATCTCACTTACCGTGGCCCACTCACGAATAAATGTCAAATCTAACTAACGAAATAACGCCAAACCGATAGAGAAACTACGTCATTTTATTTTCAAGCTCTGACGTTAGCTTTTTTCTCCGTTTGACGGCGTTTCGTCTCTTGGTTAAATAGTTTTGCGCTGTGGCTTGACATCGCGGATGATAAAACAACGGGATGTCATATATATATGAGCGGCCATAGTGATGTAGATAGACAGGAAATAAACTAAATGCTAAATCTTACTAGACCTACAATTTTAAAGATGCTCGAACACTTAACGTTTGCAGACATTTTACACCAACAAGATGTGACAAAAGTGTCGGTTGGTGATCGATTGTGCTGTTCCCATCAGTAACCACCCTACCCGGCCACAGCTGTGAGCAGGTCGCGGGGCCAATGGTGTAAACAAATCTATATAAAAGGATATACGGTATACGATATAATAATTCATACTATAGGGAAGTGTCCGTATCCATAATATAACATTTCATTGATATATCTTTTTTATGACTTATGTAAGTGGACATAAAGTCTGTTTGTGAAACAGTTGATGAATGGACCAAGATAACAAAACAAATGTTCAGACATGTTCGGGACGTTCTGTAGTCTGGAGACATTAGAACGGACGTAACATACTGTATGTGTTGGTATATTACACTAATAGTTTACGAGTTTTATAGTTATATGTCAACAGAAAGACATCGACTTAACTCTGACCGTTGATCATAAACATAAGGGAATACTTGTTCTATTAATTCGATTGGACTATTTATGCTAATTTGGCTGTAATATATTTTAGTTTGTCTATAAATATTCACATTTATTTCTGTATGATACTAAAAGAAGATGTAATAAGTAAATAGTCTTACCTTGAGAATTATGTAGGAATCGCCGCTATAGAATTCACCGTGAGTTGCTTTCTCCTGTGGTACAACCTTCAATTTCTGTAGGTACGAAGAGTACACAATGCAACGAGTCCCGACGGATTACTCAAACGATTCTCACTCCACTAATTACTAAAACGAATCTCGCTCTACTGAATACTAAAACGTGTCTCGCTCTACTGAATCGCTCTACTTACAACGCAAACGTATCTCGCTGTATTAATTGCTAGCACGAGTCAAGTTCTACTGATTACTAAAACGAGTCTACCTGTACTGATTACTAAAACGAGTCTCGCTCCACTCAATACTAAAACGAATCTCGCTCCACTGATTACTTAAACAAGTCTCGCTCCGCTGATTACTTAAACGAGTCTCGCTTCACTGATTACTAAAACGAGTCTCGGTCCACTGATTACTTAAACGAGTCTTGCTCTACTGATAACTTAAACAAGTCTCGCTTCACTGATTACTAAAACGAGTCTCGCTTCTATGATTTCTAAAACGTGTAACGCTCTACTGAATCGCTCTTCTGAATCGCTCTACTGACAACTAAAACGTTTATCGCTTAAATTATTACTAGCACGAGTCAAGTTCTACTGATTATTAGAAGGAGTCTACCTGTACTGATTACTAAAACGAGTCTCGCTCGACTCAATACTAAAACGAGTCTCGCTCCACTGAATACTTCAACGAGTCTCGCTCCACTGATTACTAATACGAGTCTCGCTCCACTGATTAATAAACTGCGTCCCGCTGTACTGAATACTTAAACGAGTCTCGCTCCACTGGTTACTAAAACGCGTCTTGCTCCACTGAATACTTAAACGAGTCTCGCTCCACTGATTAATAATACGAGTCTCGCTCCACTGAATTATAAACTGTGTCCCGCTGTACTGAATACTTAAACGAGTCTCGCTCCACTGATTACTAAAACGAGTCTCGGTCCACTGATTACTAAAACGAGTCTCGCTCCTATGATTACTAAAACGACTGTCGCTCCGCTGATGACTAAACTGTGTCACGCTTTACTGAATACTAAAACGAGTCTCACTCTACTGATTACTAAAACATGTCTCGTTCTACTGATTATTAAAATGTGTTTCGCTCTACTGATTACTTAAAGGTGGTTCGCTCTGCTGATAACTAAAACGAGTCTCGCTCCACTGATAACTAAAATGAGTCTCGTTCCACTGATTACTAAAACGTGTCCCACTCTGCTGATTTCTAAAACGTGTCTTCGCTCAACTGATAACTCAAACGAGTCTCGCTCTAATGACAACTAAAACGAGTCTCGCTCTACTGATTACTTAAACGAGTCTCGCTCCACGTTCAACTGATTACTTAAACGAATCTCGCTCCACGCTCCACTGATTACTTAAACGAGTATCGCTCCACGCATTACTAAAACATGTATCGGTCTACTGAGTATTAAACGAGTCTTGCATTACTGATTACTAAACCACGAGTGCTCTACAGGTTAATGTTATATATATCTAGTCTTACTGAACAAATATCCTGTATCGTTCTACATGTTATTTAAACGCGACTCATTCTGCTATCACAGGCTTAGTTTGTCAGTCAACATAACTCCCGATCATGTAACTATGTCCTTTAGTAGCGAACTCACATTAACAATTGAACTTTACAAACAAGGAATCTGACGTGTTACTCAAAAATGAAAAAGTTGATCCTCTAAATAAAATCGTCGTAATTAAGTATCACAGATTTAGGAAGATATTGCACGAACACTGTTGTCGTTCTGAATGTAATTAAAATGAACTTCAATACCCGATTATTCTGTAAAACTCAGTTAGCTCTTTGACCATTTGCAGTAATTACTTTCACCTGATTTATTACTCCAAAAAGGTGAATTTAAAGTCACTATAGGTTGATATTCATCAGTTATTTATCATCTAATTGTCATTACATTTACACTCAGTATAACAACTATTATCACTGCTACTCTTCTTCCGATTCTGAATTACCAATCTGTACGAAAGAGTGAGTGGTCCTACCTCTGTCCTCTATATCCCAAGCTGTGATACCCCTCTGGTAATGATAGTGAGTGGTCCTACCTCTATATCCCCAGCTGTGATACCCATCTGGGATGAGAGTAAATGATCCTACCTCTGTTCTCTATCCCAAGCTATGATACACCTCTGGTAATGATAGTGAGTGGTCCTACCTCTATATCCCCAGCTGTGATACCCATCTGGGAATGAGAGTTAATGATCCTACCTCTGTTCTCTATATCCACAGCTGTGATACCCCTCTGGTAAAGATGGTGAGTGATACTACCTCTGTCCT
This sequence comes from Mizuhopecten yessoensis, assembly GCF_002113885.1. Taxonomy (NCBI): domain Eukaryota; kingdom Metazoa; phylum Mollusca; class Bivalvia; order Pectinida; family Pectinidae; genus Mizuhopecten; species Mizuhopecten yessoensis. Next base: position 21,676 of record NW_018406860.1, read on the forward strand.
CTATATCCACAGCTGTGAGACCCCTTTGGTAATGATGGTGAGTAGTCTTACCTCTATCCTCTATATCCACAGCTGTGATACACCTCTGGTACAGATGGTGAGTGATCCTACATCTATCCTCTATATCCACAGCTGTGATCCCCCTCTGGTAATGATAGTGAGTTGTCCTACCTCTATCCTCTATATCCACAGCTGTGATAACCCACTGGTAATGATGGTGAGTGATCCTACCTCTATTCTCTATATCCACAGCTGTGATACCCCTCTGGTAATGATAGTCAGTTGTCCTACCTCTATCCTCCTTATCCACAGCTGTAATACCCCTCTGGTAAAGATGGTGAGTGATCCTACCTCTGTCCTCTATATCCACAGCTGTGAGACCACTTTGGTAATGATGGTGAGTAGTCTTACCTTTATCCTCTATATCCACAGCTGTGATACCCCTCTGGTAAAGATGGTGAGTGGTCCTACCTCTATCCTTTATACCCACAGGTGTGATACCCCTCTGGTAAAGATGGTGAGTGGTCCTACCTCTATCCTCTATATCCACAGCTGTGATACCCCTCTGGTAAAGATGGTGAGTGGTCCTACCTCTATCCTCTATATCCACAGCTGTGATACCCCTCTGGTAATGATGGTGAGTGGTCCTACCTCTATCCTCTATATCCACAGCTGTGATACCCCTCTGGTAATGATGGTGAGTAGTCCTACCTCTATCCTCTATATCCACAGCTGTGATACCCCTTTGGTAATGATGGTGAGTAGTCTTACCTCTATCCTCTATATCCACAGCTGTAATACCCCTCTGGTAAAGATAGTGAGTGATCCTACCTCTATCCTCTATATCCACAGCTGTGATAACCCTCTGGTAATGATGGTGAGTAGTCCTACCTCTATCCTCTATATCCACAGCTGTGATACCCCTCTGGTAATGATGGTGAGTAGTCTTACCTCTATCCTCTATATCCACAGCTGTAATACCCCTCTGGTAATGATAGTGAGTGATCCTACCTCTATCCTCTATATCCACAGCTGTGATAACCCTCTGGTAATGATGGTGAGTAGTCCTACCTCTATCCTCTATATCCACAGCTGTGATACCCCTCTGGTAATGATGGTGAGTAGTCTTACCTCTATCCTCTATATCCACAGCTGTAATACCCCTCTGGTAATGATAGTGAGTGATCCTACCTCTATCCTCTATATCCACAGCTGTGATAACCCTCTGGTAATGATGGTGAGTAGTCCTACCTCTATCCTCTATATCCACAGCTGTGATACCCCTCTGGTAATGATGGTGAGTGATCCTACCTCTATCCTCTATATCCACAGCTGTGATAACCCTCTGGTAATGATGGTGAGTAGTCCTACCTCTATCCTCTATATCCACAGCTGTGATACCCCTCTGGTAATGATGGTGAGTAGTCTTACCTCTATCCTCTATATCCACAGCTGTGATACCCCTCTGGTAATGATGGTGAGTGATCCTACCTCTATCCTCTATATCCACAGCTGTGATAACCCTCTGGTAATGATGGTGAGTAGTCCTACCTCTATCCTCTATATCCACAGCTGTGATAACCCTCTGGTAATGATGGTGAGTGATCCTACCTCTATCCTCTATATCCACAGCTGTGATAACCCTCTGGTAATGATGGTGAGTAGTCCTACCTCTATCCTCTATATCCACAGCTGTGATAACCCTCTGGTAATGATGGTGAGTGATCCTACCTCTATCCTCTATATCCACAGCTGTGATAACCCTCTGGTAATGATGGTGAGTAGTCCTACCTCTATCCTCTATATCCACAGCTGTGATAACCCTCTGGTAATGATGGTGAGTGATCCTACCTCTATCCTCTATATCCACAGCTGTGATAACCCTCTGGTAATGATGGTGAGTAGTCCTACCTCTATCCTCTATATCCACAGCTGTGATACCCCTCTGGTAATGATGGTGAGTAGTCTTACCTCTATCCTCTATATCCACAGCTGTAATACCCCTCTGGTAATGATGGTGAGTGATCCTACCTCTATCCTCTATATCCACAGCTGTGATAACCCTCTGGTAATGATGGTGAGTAGTCCTACCTCTATCCTCTATATCCACAGCTGTGATACCCCTCTGGTAATGATGGTGAGTAGTCTTACCTCTATCCTCTATATCCACAGCTGTAATACCCCTCTGGTAATGATGGTGAGTGATCCTACCTCTATCCTCTATATCCACAGCTGTGATAACCCTCTGGTAATGATGGTGAGTAGTCCTACCTCTATCCTCTATATCCACAGCTGTGATACCCCTCTGGTAATGATGGTGAGTAGTCTTACCTCTATCCTCTATATCCACAGCTGTAATACCCCTCTGGTAATGATAGTGAGTGATCCTACCTCTATCCTCTATATCCACAGCTGTGATACCCCTCTGGTAATGATGGTGAGTGATCCTACCTCTATCCTCTATATCCACAGCTGTGATAACCCTCTGGTAATGATGGTGAGTGATCCTACCTCTATCCTCTATATCCACAGCTGTGATAACCCTCTGGTAATGATGGTGAGTAGTCCTACCTCTATCCTCTATATCCACAGCTGTGATAACCCTTTGGTAATGATGGTGAGTAGTCTTACCTCTATCCTCTATATCCACAGCTGTGATAACCCTCTGGTAATGATGGTGAGTAGTCCTACCTCTATCCTCTATATCCACAGCTGTGATAACCCTTTGGTAATGATGGTGAGTAGTCTTACCTCTATCCTCTATATCCACAGCTGTGATAACCCTCTGGTAATGATGGTGAGTAGTCCTACCTCTATCCTCTATATCCACAGCTGTGATACCCCTCTGGTAATGATGGTGAGTAGTCTTACCTCTATCCTCTATATCCACAGCTGTGATAACCCTCTGGTAATGATGGTGAGTAGTCCTACCTCTATCCTCTATATCCACAGCTGTGATACCCCTCTGGTAATGATGGTGAGTAGTCTTACCTCTATCCTCTATATCCACAGCTGTAATACCCCTCTGGTAATGATAGTGAGTGATCCTACCTCTATCCTCTATATCCACAGCTGTGATACCCCTCTGGTAATGATGGTGAGTGATCCTACCTCTATCCTCTATATCCACAGCTGTGATAACCCTCTGGTAATGATGGTGAGTAGTCCTACCTCTATCCTCTATATCCACAGCTGTGATAACCCTTTGGTAATGATGGTGAGTAGTCTTACCTCTATCCTCTATATCCACAGCTGTGATACCCCTCTGGTAATGATGGTGAGTGGTCCTACCTCTATCCTCTATATCCACAGCTGTGATACCCCTCTGGTAATGATGGTGAGTAGTCCTACCTCTATCCTCTATATCCACAGCTGTGATAACCCTCTGGTAATGATGGTGAGTAGTCCTACCTCTATCCTCTATATCCACAGCTGTGATACCCCTCTGGTAATGATGGTGAGTAGTCTTACCTCTATCCTCTATATCCACAGCTGTAATATCCCTCTGGTAATGATAGTGAGTGATCCTACCTCTATCCTCTATATCCACAGCTGTGATAACCCTCTGGTAATGATGGTGAGTAGTCCTACCTCTATCCTCTATATCCACAGCTGTGATACCCCTCTGGTAATGATGGTGAGTAGTCTTACCTCTATCCTCTATATCCACAGCTGTAATACCCCTCTGGTAATGATAGTGAGTGATCCTACCTCTATCCTCTATATCCACAGCTGTGATAACCCTCTGGTAATGATGGTGAGTAGTCCTACCTCTATCCTCTATATCCACAGCTGTGATACCCCTCTGGTAATGATGGTGAGTGGTCCTACCTCTATCCTCTATATCCACAGCTGTGATACCCCTCTGGTAATGATGGTGAGTGATCCTACCTCTATCCTCTATATCCACAGCTGTGATAACCCTCTGGTAATGATGGTGAGTAGTCCTACCTCTATCCTCTATATCCACAGCTGTGATAACCCTCTGGTAATGATGGTGAGTGATCCTACCTCTATCCTCTATATCCACAGCTGTGATAACCCTCTGGTAATGATGGTGAGTAGTCCTACCTCTATCCTCTATATCCACAGCTGTGATAACCCTCTGGTAATGATGGTGAGTGATCCTACCTCTATCCTCTATATCCACAGCTGTGATAACCCTCTGGTAATGATGGTGAGTAGTCCTACCTCTATCCTCTATATCCACAGCTGTGATACCCCTCTGGTAATGATGGTGAGTGATCCTACCTCTATCCTCTATATCCACAGCTGTGATAACCCTCTGGTAATGATGGTGAGTAGTCCTACCTCTATCCTCTATATCCACAGCTGTGATACCCCTCTGGTAATGATGGTGAGTAGTCTTACCTCTATCCTCTATATCCACAGCTGTAATACCCCTCTGGTAATGATAGTGAGTGATCCTACCTCTATCCTCTATATCCACAGCTGTGATAACCCTCTGGTAATGATGGTGAGTAGTCCTACCTCTATCCTCTATATCCACAGCTGTGATACCCCTCTGGTAATGATGGTGAGTAGTCCTACCTCTATCCTCTATATCCACAGCTGTGATACCCCTCTGGTAATGATGGTGAGTAGTCCTACCTCTATCCTCTATATCCACAGCTGTGATACCCCTCTGGTAATGATGGTGAGTAGTCTTACCTCTATCCTCTATATCCACAGCTGTGATACCCCTCTGGTAATGATGGTGAGTGGTCCTACCTCTATCCTCTATATCCACAGCTGTGATACCCCTCTGGTAATGATGGTGAGTAATCCTACCTCTATCCGCTATATCCCAAGCTGTGATACCCCACTGGTAAAGATTGTGAGTGATCCTACCTCTGTCCTCTATATCCACAGCTGTGAGACCACTTTGGTAATGATGGTGAGTAGTCCTACTTCTATCCTCTATATCCACAGCTGTGATAACCCACTGGTAATGATGGTGAGTGATCCTACCTCTATCCTCTATATTCACAGCTGTGATAACCCTCTGGTAATGATGGTGAGTAGTCCTACCTTTATCCTCTATATCCACAGCTGTGATAACCCTTTGGTAAAGATGGTGAGTGGTCATACCTCTATTCTCTATATTACCAGGTGTGATACCCCTCTGGTAATGATAGTGAGTAGTCTTACCTCAATCGTCTATATCCACAGCTGTGATAACCCTCTGGTAATGATGGTGAGTAGTCCTACCTGTATCCTCTATATCCACAGCTGTGATACCCCTCTGGTAATGACAGTGAGTAGTCTTACCTCTATTCTCCATATCTCCAGACCAGGCGATTGTCCGGCAGATCTGAACGCATCATCAACATTGGTATCCTCCATCCCCTCTTGTTCTCTCCCACACCTGTTCTAGTTCGTCATGTCCCACTACACTACGTGTTCAGGTGCTATTCAGGAAGTCCATGCTCCTGATAGATACCTCGTGCTACAGTACAACTCGGGTTAATGTCGCTGTAGATCGATCTCACAAGCTGTCACCACCAAATGATATGTTTCAGGTGACACAGTCCAATCATTTGTATCTAAAACAGACTATTATGTTTCACGGACCGTGCTGCATCAGCTGTGTGCACGTAATGTACTGTAAATCTGTTTGTCGTGCTTGTCGCTTGTGATTTATGTTCTGTATATATCAGCTTTGGATTTGAAAGTTCGACATGGTTTCATCTTCAATATGTTAAAATATGCATTTTCTCCACCAATATCGTTGTAAATGTTCAATTGCATGAGTGTAGCATGTGTTTAATCAAAATTTTGTACTGCGGCCTGTATTGACCCAATGTTACTGATCCATCAGGATAAACCAATAGTACTTTTCTGCTTCCCATGTTACCTGACCTATGTATCCTTTTTTGCGGACACTTTGGGGATCGTCCTGGGTTATTGATGCGAGCTGTGTCAAGGTTTCACCGTCGTAGTAGATTAAAACAGTTCAAACAGATATCTTATTTTCCATGGTATTTATCACAACACCATTATTTCCATTTAAACTAGCCATGAAAGGAAAGGAGTGGATGGAGTGAATGATGAGTTTATCGCCATAAGAAATGAAGGAGATTCTCCGAAGGACACCGTCAAAGATTGAAGTCCAGATCAATGAACAACTAGTTAGTGTTCACTGGCCTAGGTGGAGAAAAAAGGGATACAGATGCTGAGGAATATTATTTCAATAACGAGTTAGAACCAGCAGAAATCATACATTTAGAAATGTTCACATATTCTGGAAATTGATAGAAAGGGAACCGATACCAATAGTGTAACGTTTTCTGACCAGAAAGGACCGGCAGAACGTTCTCCAAAGACTAAGGTGACTGACAGGTAATGACTATTACATTCAAAAACATTTTCCAGAAGAAATAGTACCCTATCATGAAAGCCAATAGGCAAAAGGGATATCGAGTGAAGATGATGAGGGACAAACTTTTCACTATAATGGTGAACTCTATCGGGAGTCTACCGTTAGTACAGAAAAGTGTTTCAGCGACGCCCTCAGATGTACACAAAGAGATAATGAGCATGGTTGTAAAAACCAGCCAAACGGACAAAGCGTCGGGTAGGAGAGGCGTTCACGCTCACTCAGGATCGCGAGCCTCGACATCCGGAACACATTCATCAGCTATGGGAAAAAAGCAGTGATGTCAATTATCACTACGGACCATGCGAAGTAGAGTGCATTGACATTTTCTAAATAAAACTGTACCATTCATTTTATTTTTTGCAACTATCCGCAGGAATTTTGTAAGGATTTCTGATCATTCTCCATTGTATTTTAAATTGCGTTTGAAATATAAACAATATTTAAATACAGAATATGATCTTACACCTAGATGTCCGTTTGAGCGAAGGAGATGGAACTATGAAAATGTCGACTTAAAAAAAAATCTGAATAAAATGCAGATAGTCTACACAAAATGATGTGAACAAGAACATAGATGATGCCAAGTTATCAATATATTAATCTTACCGCATTGTGTGAAGCATTCAAAAGTCGACAGTAAGGTTAACAATTCTGATGACAAACCAAGGTTAAGTTATAACGACTACAAAACAGCATTGTCAAGCTCTAACGGATTGAAGTCGGAGAAAAATAATCGAAAACTTGTACGCATGGAATCAGTTTATAAAAGGCTTGAACACAGATTGAAACGGCAGCATAGAAGATACGAAATTGATCTGTTTGACTTGATACGCAAAAACAATCCGAAACAAGTCTACAAATATTTTGCTAAGCCGGAAAGCAAAATAACACAGTCAGATATTGGTAAAGGGGAATTATATATCAATTTTGAAAACTTAGACTCGGACGAAATATTTGATGCTGATGTAATAAGTTTTGTAGTAAGTGCTGGTATACAGTTTTTGAAGAATTAGACTCCAATCATTGAGGAGAAAGTGGTGGCAGCAATCAGAAATCTGAACAAAAGTTGTAGTTGGGGTAACAATTCGAGTGAATATCTTATAGAGTGTAAGATAGAAGTATTGCAGTAAGTTACATGTATGTTTAGTCATATTTTTCAATCTGATGTTTTCCAGAGTCTTGGTCGAAAGGTTGCATTGTTCCTATCCACAGAGAAGGTGAGGCTGAAGATCTCAATAATTACAGAGGTGTAACACGTATTAACTGTATGGGTTAATTATTTACTTAAGTGCTTGATAAAATAGTATTAAAATGGGATAAAGAATACATGATAACAGATGCTTAATTTGGATTTAAACTGGTTTTTCGATGATATGTGTTATTTTTGTGCTGCAGACAATAATTAATAAAACGCTTAGACAGAAGAAAAGATTATATTGCTGCTTCATAGATTAAAAAAAAATCCTTTTGATTTGTTTGATAGAAGTTGTGTATTGATGGATACATGTTGAAAAGTATACAAGCTTTATATGAAAAGGTCAAATCGTGTTTCAAATGCGATGGATTCTTGTCAGAATACTACAAAAACACGAACGGATTTATTTAAGGATAAATTCTGCCACGAATCTTGTATAGTCCATATGTTAATTACTGTGAGATATGTTTAATTAGAGAAAATTGCCCATCAGGAGAATTAGGTTTGATAAACAAAATTTAAATAATGTATGCAGATGATACAGTTTTGATTGCAGAGTCACCTCAGTCCCTTTATAGAATGTTAGATGTTATGTTGTTTTACAGCAACGATTGAAACTGATTGTGGATCAAATAATTACAAAGATTTTTCAAAATGGTGGTAGATGGCGATCTAACGAAAAGTTGCTATAAGGCTGATATACACTGTACGAGGAGTTCATGAATCAAAATATCTTCGAATGTTATTTACTAATTACGGAAAATTTAATAAAATCCAGAAACAGTTTGCTTATCAAGGTAGAAAAACGTATTTTTCACTTAATAGTAATTTAAAAGTTATTATTTAATATTAAGACACCATACTTTGGATTTGATAACTATATCAACAGTGTTGTAGGATATGCAAACGTAGAAAAAGTTCACACAAATCTTAGTAAGAAGCTACTTGGAGTCAAGAAATGTACACGAAATGATTTTGTGTATTTTGAAATAGGATGGATTCTTTTATATGACAAAAAAATGAAAGTTTTGAAGTATTGGTGGAAGTTGAAAAGAACGATAAAATATGCCTTGAAAGCATGTTTAGACCAAAAAACATTGAGTCGAAAGACGAATGGATAATTAATATCAAAACTGAATTAGAAAAAAATACTGTTCGCGTATTTATGGTAAGGTAATAAGATCGAAAATTGTACATTTCAACTAGTAGAATTAGAGATTTGATGATGTATACAAACAATGATTTTTATTTGAAAATAGTAAAGTAGTAGGTGGTTATTCATATCAACATTAGGTTGATAATTTATGTTTACAGTATTAGATAGATCATTTATGTTTACAGTATTAGGTTGATAATTTATGTTTACAGCATTAGTTTGATAATTTATGTTTACAGTATTAGTTTGATACTTTATGTTTACAGTATTAGGTTGATAAGTTATGTTTACAGTATTAGGTTGATAAGTTAGGTTTACAGTATTAGTTTTATAATCTCTGTTTACAGTATTAGTTTGATAATTTATGTTTACAGTATTAGTTTGATAATATATGTTTACAGTATTAGTTTTATAATTTATGTTTACAGTATTAGGTTGATAAGTTATGTTTACAGTAGTAGGTTGATAATTTATTTTTACAGTATAAGTTTGATAATTTATGTTTACAGTATTATCGCCATTCGTCCATGATCTCCCGCCGTCCCTCGTTCGTCGTCTGTCGTCGTTCCTGAGAGCAATTTTTGCTTTCACTCTTTCTCAATAGTACCGATCTGATCTTTCTCAATTTTCATATACAGATTTCCAGGTTCCTCGTAGTCCTTGGTTGTTCATGTTTCACTTGAGAATAATTTTTTTTAACAAGATGGCCTCTAGAAAGCTTATATTTTGAGAGTTCATGTCTGTTATTGATATTTCACAAGATGGTTTTGACAAAGCAATTTGTTTGTCAAATTTCGTATAAAGGTTTCCATTGATCTTTAGTTTTGCATTTTTATTTTTAAACTGATCAGAAAAAAAACATAGCTGTCAGGCGGCCATACTGACTTAATTTTGTTTGCGCCCGAGTAAAATTGGGATTTTGCCTTGATCTTGAAAAATATTTTTATCTTTCCCTGATATTGACGAGTTAATACAACTCGATCTCGAAATGGTTGATTGAACGATTACAAAAACGTCTATCTAAAGAAAACCTGAAAAATAGTGAATCAATTTACGCCTTTAGACTTCCCACTACTCGGGTTAACGGTACTTTAGATACTCGTTAACCCTGGGTAGATAATTCTTAATATCGCTTTGTTCTGCGGTTATTTTAGTAGGCTGTTTGAAGCACCTGTCGTAGATTTCTGACCAATTCATTTTGTATTCAGGATTTCTCTTTCATTTATTTTTAAACGTTTATTTTCACACTACTGTCCTGATTATTGTTAAAACTGATATACATTGATACTATATACTAAGTGTCTTTACTGGCATTACTTTCAGTCGACAATATTAAACTGGTAGATTTACCATACTTTATACAATGTACCACAGGGTCACTACGCTGCCTCAACATGTAACCTGCAGGTGGGCACCTATCCAGCTACTGACCACTCTCGACGTGCAAGGGGTTCTCTGCATAAGACAGTATTTTATGCTTTGTATATTGTCCTCGCATAGTCAACTTATACAGTGTACCAATTAGAATAACTTTGTTTTATTTTTTGTCTTATTACATTTTATTCCTGTTCAATTTATAAACATTCCAATGATATGATATGTATCAGCCCGAGCAATTACCAAATTATACGATAAGGTACATGTATATGTAATTGTTCTTGTATATCTTGTTGTGATCTTACAGACACCATCTTTGCAACTGCCAAATATGCTATTTTTGAATCGATCAAAATTGTTAGCCTTTTGAAGCTTATTGTCCACTTTTTAGCCTACCTTCCTAATACCAAACTTCAACTATGCCTTCGTTCCTCTCTTATTATGAGAACTATCTTTTTATAGAAAGCCGAAAGATAATAAATATGTATAGTTTTAACTATTTTGCGGCGATACAATGATTGAGCTCCTTGTTGATAAAAATGTTACCTTTCTTTCGTAATAGTAACATCTGTTCTTTCCCAACCGATTTGGTATTCAATACATTGTTCCTTTTATCGTAGTTTCTGTGATAGATGTCGACTACTGAGAGACAAATGTATCATAGAGGGTTTCCAAAGATACCGATTGATGAAGAATATGGAAAAGTTTGTTTTGCGGTCGTCATCATGACTTCATTGGAAAACATGCTAATCCTTTGTGTGATAAGAAGGTTGATCTCCGTAGTTTACCTTGTTATTTCGCTGTCACTACCCCGGTTCTGGTTATGAGAGCATGCCATTCATTAGGTTTTTACAACATTTACATGACAGGTGACGTCGATGAAGAAGAATGCGCTGTCCCTTCTCACCCATCATGCTATTTTCCTTATGCATTGTAAAGGCTCTTTGTTCAATCGTTCTTACTTCGTATTTTGCCCAGTTTTGAGTTCAAATAAGGGTTTTGTTCCTTGGTTTCTAGCAGCAGACATTTTCTCAAGTAAATTCACGGATAAATGGTTACAATTGGCGTCATTTAATTGATTGGGTTTCTGGCAACCATTATTAGTTATTGAACTTGATTCATCATTGTTTAAATATTTAACCAAATCTATAAAACCAGGTTTTTTTAATGTGCGTTTAACAATAAACCTGTATATGGCGTCGAACGCTTTAGAAATGTAAAGGAAATATACTCATTGCATTTTCTTATTTTTTCCCATTCACATTGTGTTTATAATAAATATGTCTTTAATATCAGCGTTAACAATTATCCTAACAACTGGTTTAACATGTATAGCTACATTAGTAAAACAGAAACATAGTAGTGTATATAGAAATTGTAGCAAGCGGTTTAGTTTGCCAGTTATGTAGGCTAAATTGCATCGCTTTTAAGTAAGGGAGATAATCTTGTCATTTGAAATATAAAGCTAAATTACCGAAACTCCAGAATTCTTTATATCTTTCTGGAGTTAAAATACAAGCTCATAAAGATTTGTCTAGTTCAAACTTTCCTGAAGGTTTACTTAATTTTGCTCTTTTTTTAGGCAGACTATGTGCAATCTTTTGTTATGCCATTACATTCTACTATTTTGGATTTTTTTTAGGTATTTATTTTGTTAAAATATTCCTTTATTTCAGTATTATGTAACATATTAGTTCTACGTCTGTTATTTCTAGTAGTTCACCTTTTATATATCTTTCACTTTGCAACCATTTGTTTTAAATGTCTGCTATGTTTCTTTACTCCAGGAAGTATTGTGTTACTATCTATCCGTATTGAAATGAGTACCATGTGAGCACCTTGTGCTGCTAGCAGGGAATGGTTTCTGGTTCATTAATACTTTGTTTATTTAGTGCACTGTTTTCCTTGTCATGTATGTAGAGACAGATATGTTCTATTGTAATTCACGTGTTGTTGTTACGTCGGTTTATTGTTATCATATCGTAGCTAGGTAATGGTGGCCTGCTCTACTGTACTTTATATATTGTGGATACGGGGTTTTATTGTAATTTCTGTATTAAAGCTAGGTATTTTTGTCCTGTTATGTTGAAGATGCATTTATTTCATCTATGCATTCTTTATTGTAGCCAATGTATTGCGGCTATGTGAAGTTATTGCTATATCTTATTTCTATGTCTTACGATGATTAAGCTATGTCAATTCTGTCGTTGTTTTTATGTATATGCGATATTATTTAATTAATATTATAAATAAACTTCCAATTATATCATAATGATATTGTAGTTATGGCTGTTTTAGGGAATTGCTATTTTAACTGTCCCTGTAGTTGATTATTTACTTTGATATTATATTGTTATGGCAAAAACGTTTGTTCTATTTTTATTCTTAGGCCCTTTCTTTATTCGTTCTGTTTCAATCACCATTTCATTTGAAAAAAAAACCATTTATTTATTTGTTTTAAGCTATTTCAATTATATTGTAACTACAGTATTATATTATAGCTATTTCTGTTTTAGTAGAATTAATATTTTAACTGATCCTTTTATATCCTTAACGATTTTCGTGATTATTATTTTGTCATGATTTTACGCTTAATTTTTTATTCTTGCTCATAGATACATAGATTTATTCTGACAAAATTAGGATTTTACAATTTTTTGACAGTCAGTTCTGAAATTAAAAAAAAATAAAAATAAAAAACAACGTATATGTTCGTTCTATTTGTTTGTAAACTATTTTCTGTGTTCGTTTTTGTTGTAATCGTTGTTTTATAACTATGTACGTTTTAGTGTAATTGTCATATTGTAATTAATATATTGTATATATTCCTGTTTTCTACTACATGTGTATATATATTTTGTAGCTCTGCGTGTTCAATAGTTATTGTTTATTTAAACTATACCTCTTTCAATTATTATGCAGTAGCTATATACTTTTTTTTTCTATTTGAATAATATTAAAAATTAAATTGTACTTAAGGCTGTCGAACAATATTTATTTAAGGATTAACTTGAATATATATTTCATGTTATGGAGATATAACACAAAAAAACCCAGAGTGTACTATCATCATATACCGCTTCGCGGTTTATTTAGAATTCACTCCATTTTTTTGTGTTATAGCTTCATAACATGAAAAATGTATTCAAGTTAATCCTTATAATTTAATCTACTATACACAATTATCCACTTTTATTGATTGACTATTTTCTCTTAGAAATTATTGCGATACTGTATCAGCTAATCATAAGCGACGTTACAAACGATTTTACGTTATGGGCTGATAACAAATGTTTAAGCCAATGAAATGCCTGTTACAAGCAAGATTAAATTATTAACAGTTAAGCTGCGCTGTGGTTCTCTAGACTTAATGGTCTTATTTATTAGAAATATCCTTGTTGAATGTAATTTTATATTTCTGTTTGAAAGACAAGAATTCCAAAGTACCCATTGGTTGAAAATAAAGCTTCCATACACTTAAAGATAAATCATTACAAATTGGGGAAGCGATGTTTTCAATTCACTGTCAGGAACCAATTACAGAGAATGCCAGCTAGATCTTCCTCCAAGAGTAGCAAATGTTTACTGTAAATGTAGAATTTGTAATGTTAAATTTTCGATTGAATGTTGTAGACGAATTAACATTCCGAGAGAAGAAGGAAAATGTATTCTTTGCGACCTAAATACAAATTTTGGATTATCTTGTGTTGCCTAGAATACGACTTACAGATCTGCAATACTTCGACAATTACGCTTCACACGCTTCATTTCAAGTATCGTGAATGAAAGACAATTTAATAGTGAGAGTGTAAACGTAATGGAATTATGTCAGTGGCAATGCTTTAATAAAGTTGTGACTCACAGTTTGAGTATCTATAGGACACACATTGTAAATATAAATTAATGCTGCACAACGCGCAGTTATGTCTTGGAGGATATATGTTGCAGAGTTTTAATATTTAAATGACACACAGTGATAAAGACTTAATGAATTTGTGACGCTCACAGTAAATGTCTTAACGATGCACAGTGTTAATTCTACAGGACAGGGTATATATCTTACTGACGACTAGTGGTAGTATAGTTATGACGTACAGTGTTAATGTCTACAGGACAGTGTATATATCTTACTGACCACCAGTGGTAGTATAGTTATGACGTACAGTTTTAATGTCTACAGGACAGTGTATATATCTTACTGACGACCAGTGGTAGTATAGTTATGACGTACAGTTTTAATGTCTACAGGACAGTGTATAAATCTTACTGACGACCAGTGGTAATAGTTATGACGAACAGTGTTAATGTCTACAGTCTTACTGACGACCAGTGGTAGTATAGTTATGACGTACAGTACTAATGTCTACAGGACAGTGTATAAATCTTACTGACGACCAGTGGTAGTATAGTTATAACGTACAGTACTAATGTCTACAGGACAGTGTATAAATCTTACTGACTACCCGTGGTAGTATAGTTATGACGTACAGTGTTAATGTCTACAGGACAGTGTATATATCTTACTGACGACCAGTGGTAATAGTTATGATGAACAGTGTTAATGTCTACAGTCTTACTGACGACCAGTGGTAGTATAGTTATGACGTACAGTGCTAATGTCTACAGGACAGTGTATAAATCTTACTGACGACCCGTGGTAGTATAGTTATGACGTACAGTGTTAATGTCTACAGGACAGCGTATATATCTTACTGACGACCAGTGGTAGTTCAGTTATGACGTACAGTGCTAATGTCTACAGGACAGTGTATATATCTTACTGACGACCAGTGGTAAAGAGTTATGAGGTACAGTGTTAATGACTACAGGACAGTGTATATATCTTACTGACGACCAGTGATAGTATAGTTATGACGTACAGTGTTAATGTCTACAGGACAGTGTATCTATCTTACTCACGACCAGTGGTAGTATAGTTATGAGGTACTGTGCAAATGTCTACAGGACAGTGTATATATCTTACTGACGACCAGTGTAGTATAGTTATGAGGTACTGTGCAAATGTCTACAGGACAGGGTATATATCTTACTGACGACCAGTGGTAGTATAGTTACATGTATGACGTA
The DNA here is from genome assembly GCF_002113885.1 of Mizuhopecten yessoensis. Classification (NCBI taxonomy): domain Eukaryota; kingdom Metazoa; phylum Mollusca; class Bivalvia; order Pectinida; family Pectinidae; genus Mizuhopecten; species Mizuhopecten yessoensis. The sequence continues at coordinate 36,874 of NW_018406860.1, forward strand.
CAGTGTTAATGTCTACAGGACAGTGTATATATCTTACTGACGACCAGTGGTAGTATAGTTATGAGGTACTGTGCAAATGTCTACAGGACAGTGTATATATCTTACTGACGACCAGTGGTAGTATGGTAGTATAGTTATGACGTACAGTGTTAGTGTCTACAGGACAGTGTATATATCTTACTGACCACCAGTGGTAGTATAGTTATGACGTACAGTGTTAATGTCTACAGGACAGTGTATATATCTTACTGACCACTAGTGGTAGTATAGTTATGACGTACAGTGTTAATGTCTACAGTCTTACTGACGACCAATGGTAGTATAGTTATGACGTACAGTGTTAATGTCTACAGGACAGTGTATATATCTTACTGACGACCAGTGGTAGTATAGTTATGACGAACAGTGTTAATGTCTATAGGACAGTGTATATATCTTACTGACGACCAGTGGTAGTATAGTTATGACGTACAGTGTTAATGTCTACAGGACAGTGTATATATCTTACTGACGACCAGTGGTAGTATAGTTATGACGTACAGTGTTAATGTCTACAGGACAGTGTATATATCTTACTGACGACCAGTGGTAGTATAGTTATGACGTACAGTGTTAATGTCTACAGGACAGTGTATATATCTTACTGACGACCAGTGGTAGTATAGTTATGACGTACAGTGTTAATGTCTACAGGACAGTGTATATATCTTACTGACGACCAGTGGTAGTATAGTTATGACGTACAGTGTTAATGTCTACAGGACAGTGTATATATCTTACTGACGACCAGTGGTAGTATAGTTATGACGTACAGTGTTAATGTCTACAGGACAGTGTATATATCTTACTGACGACCAGTGGTAGTATAGTTATGACGTACAGTGTTAATGTCTACAGGACAGTGTATATATCTTACTGACGACCAGTGGTAGTATAGTTATGACGTACAGTGTTAATGTCTACAGGACAGTGTATATATCTTACTGACGACCAGTGGTAGTATAGTTATGACGTACAGTGTTAATGTCTACAGGACAGTGTATATATCTTACTGACGACCAGTGGTAGTATAGTTATGACGTACAGTGTTAATGTCTACAGGACAGTGTATATATCTTACTGACGACCAGTGGTAGTATAGTTATGACGTACAGTGTTAATGTCTACAGGACAGTGTATATATCTTACTGACGACCAGTGGTAGTATAGTTATGACGTACAGTGTTAATGTCTACAGGACAGTGTATATATCTTACTGACGACCAGTGGTAGTATAGTTATGACGTACAGTGTTAATGTCTACAGGACAGTGTATATATCTTACTGACGACCAGTGGTAGTATAGTTATGACGTACAGTGTTAATGTCTACAGGACAGTGTATATATCTTACTGACGACCAGTGGTAGTATAGTTATGACGTACAGTGTTAATGTCTACAGGACAGTGTATATATCTTACTGACGACCAGTGGTAGTATAGTTATGACGTACAGTGTTAATGTCTACAGGACAGTGTATATATCTTACTGACGACCAGTGGTAGTATAGTTATGACGTACAGTGTTAATGTCTACAGGACAGTGTATATATCTTACTGACGACCAGTGGTAGTATAGTTATGACGTACAGTGTTAATGTCTACAGGACAGTGTATATATCTTACTGACGACCAGTGGTAGTATAGTTATGACGTACAGTGTTAATGTCTACAGGACAGTGTATATATCTTACTGACGACCAGTGGTAGTATAGTTATGACGTACAGTGTTAATGTCTACAGGACAGTGTATATATCTTACTGACGACCAGTGGTAGTATAGTTATGACGTACAGTGTTAATGTCTACAGGACAGTGTATATATCTTACTGACGACCAGTGGTAGTATAGTTATGACGTACAGTGTTAATGTCTACAGGACAGTGTATATATCTTACTGACGACCAGTGGTAGTATAGTTATGACGTACAGTGTTAATGTCTACAGGACAGTGTATATATCTTACTGACGACCAGTGGTAGTATAGTTATGACGTACAGTGTTAATGTCTACAGGACAGTGTATATATCTTACTGACGACCAGTGGTAGTATAGTTATGACGTACAGTGTTAATGTCTACAGGACAGTGTATATATCTTACTGACGACCAGTGGTAGTATAGTTATGACGTACAGTGTTAATGTCTACAGGACAGTGTATATATCTTACTGACGACCAGTGGTAGTATAGTTATGACGTACAGTGTTAATGTCTACAGGACAGTGTATATATCTTACTGACGACCAGTGGTAGTATAGTTATGACGTACAGTGTTAATGTCTACAGGACAGTGTATATATCTTACTGACGACCAGTGGTAGTATAGTTATGACGTACAGTGTTAATGTCTACAGGACAGTGTATATATCTTACTGACGACCAGTGGTAGTATAGTTATGACGTACAGTGTTAATGTCTACAGGACAGTGTATATATCTTACTGACGACCAGTGGTAGTATAGTTATGACGTACAGTGTTAATGTCTACAGGACAGTGTATATATCTTACTGACGACCAGTGGTAGTATATCACCAGGGACAGTGATATTGTTCTCACCAGGGACAGTGATAGTTATCGGAGATAGTGGTATGCTCAACCTGAAACACGATTTTCTTAAACAGTAGCATGCTGTTGATGTACAAAATGATAACCACACAAAAAATCAATTCTGTTTTTTTCTTTAATATGTATATTACATAAAGAAACCTTTGTCGCCAAATTTTACAGTGGCAACAAAGAGTAACAGATAAAATCACTCATGTATTCCTTCAAAATGTACAACACGTCAGTATTTTGTCTTCCCCCTCTTCCACGGCTGAGGATGCAACAGAGATTCGTTTTTGCTATATATATAAAGGGGCGTGGTATAGTGTGTGGGTCAGTCTACGGAACGAAACCTGTGGCTAGTTGGTGAGAAAAATGTAATTAGTAAAAGTTCTTAGTGCTTATGAACTGAGCAATTATATCATGCGCATCCGTCAGTGTCGGGAGGTTAGAACAACACTATAACATATATATTGTATGTCTATGCAGCTTATTTTCATTATTTTAAATACAATATCCGGAATCCATTTTGTCCTGAGCATCATGGGAAAGCACAGACTTACTAATTCATATAAAATAAATGTATTATGATAAAAGTAGAATTGGATAAAAATGAGTATGTAAACATAGATATAATAATACGTGCTTTTCCAATGGTACTCTGTTAATGGAACGGACAGAAACTTATAGTAAATACATGACACAAACAGAAACTAGTGGTATAAGTAGGCATTCGCTACCGATGCTTTGTGCAAGCTCCAGCAACAACAGTGAGATAAGTAAGGCTGGAATGCTCTCGTTCAGAGGATGACGTCACATCGTGACATCTGGTTAACTCCGGGTGACGATATACAAAGTCAGGGAATGAATTTGTGTATCTTACCGGTATTTCTGATTTAGTTATTCAAGTGCTTTGAGTGACAGCAGGCAAGAGGGTATGTATGTGATACACACGAGGTCGTGTATATGGTTGCTCGATGCAGAGTTAATGGTTATTGATGATAATCCCTTATGATTTAAGATCGTGTTATTATTAAGGCTCCGTGGCTATGGTGACTATAGCCGTACCCAGTGTCACCTCCCAGGGTCAGCTACCAACACTTAATCTGATTGGACACGCTTTCTTGATGTTCTCTAATCAAGCACCAATCATCAAAGTTTTGAATTCTGTAATTGATAGAAGAAAAATTATCAGGGATGCAACAACAATCAAGCAGCTTAGCGCCTTTAAAGAAAATAAAGAAATGATTATTTCACACCGCAAGCAAAAGAAAACGACTAGTAGCGGATTACTGGGCAAGCAAGTTAGTGCGCATGTGTTATATAGAACGGAATTATGGGAAGACACAAAGTAATGTTGGCGTGAATCAGTGTATGGGAAAACCCTACGATATAGTTTCATGTACAATGGAATAGGGGCACGCTGCGGAGTCCGTATCGCGTTCGCTGGCCGAACACTTTGACTAGGTAGGATATTGCTCTATATGGATGTTTATCTTCTGTGGGTTGACATTTCATTTTAAAGTCAACATGTTCGAATTTCACGCATGCGTGCGAGTATGTGGCAAACAGAACCGGCTCAGTACCCAAGCTTGTCACGCGTCACTGGACATCATCAGACATTTGAATTCTGTAATAAAAATAAAAACATTCATAGAGACATGTCATGTGACTGAGTAGAAGTCATAGCAATTCAAAGAGCTCATATCTCACATTAAATCATTGAAATACGCCACACACTAGGGCGCGGGGTAGTGCTATCGCGACCATCAAACAAACCCTTACCAACTAAGCCTATTTCATTTGTTTTGCGCATGTCTAAATCTGAATGTCCCTACGCATTGTAAGTGTGAACGAGATATGGAGCATTAGGTACAGTTCGCCTTAACTGCTGTAGGGAAGTATCCATTATAAGGGGCGAGTTTCGTAAATAGTGTAAGGTGTTTGTACCATTAATCTTTGTTATGTTCAAAATTATGTATTTATTCGACAACTAATACAAAACCAGCTACATTTTGTACTTCAGTGAAATTTAGGATTGCGCAGACAAACATAGATAACAAACAAACAAGATGATTAAGCGGCTGTTGTGGGGCTCCTATATAGAGCAGGCCGACAGTGCCCCCTTAATCCAACTCTCCACTACGTGGTGAAGACAGAATGGAGGCGCGCTTTTTGCTTCTATAATGGAGATGAGCGCTAGGCGTGTCTCGTGGTATAAAAGAGAGGGACAAGCGAATTGGGACTTGAGGGTCAAGCCTAACTAGTGCACACAAAAAACACAACTGTAGAACCTAGAGTTCAGAACGTCTGAAATAAATTATCTAAAAGAAATTAACGACTGTCGAATGTGAAGTGGCGGGTGTGAACGGTTACACCGTTAAAGAAGAAACGTAATACCGGTCACGTGAAGCTAGACTAAGTAGGGAGAAAAGTAACACCATTCACGTGAAGCTAGACTAGTTAGGGAGAAAAGTAACACTATTCACGTGAAGCTAGACTAAGTAGGGAGAAAAGTAACACCATTCACGTGAAGCTAGACTTAGTAGGGGGAACGTAACACCTTTCACGTGAAGCTAGACTAAGTAGGGAGAAAAGTAACACCATTCACGTGAAGCTAGACTAAGTAGGGAGAAACGTAACACCATTCACGTGAAGCTAGAGTAAGTACAGATGTTGACGTGTGATCGTTGATCAGAAAGTCATCAGTCCCTTTTACATGATCCGTTATTATATGTACCACGCTCAACTGATCTATTTTTATCTCAATCATAACAATCCAAGAAATGAAAATATGGATATAAAGGGTTGTTTCCTGTGGACTTTTAAAGAATACTATTTTTTCGTAGTCTATTTTAAAAACAAGACGAAAAGAATAGATGCTAATCGTAACTATATACCTTGATAACCAAATATTCTCCTTAAAGTCGGACCAGTGCCTAGACAATAGGTATCGGGTATTTATAGGATCTTTCAATATTTGTGTGAAGTAGAGTGCTGAGACCGATATAAACTATGCGCAAAACGTCACACATTCTACATAAAAATACAAATCTGAATTTGCTAAATTTATATGGAGAATGAAAAAGGAAGCATGGGTACATTCATCTTAAACATGTAAATCAAAGATCATCGTTACGCATGCTTACAAACCATTGGCGGATAACAATGAACATTATTTGTGCAGCCTATCTGTCACGATGCGCTGTGACCCTGCTTTTATCGGAGAGAGCTCTCTGTTTCCATTGGGAAAAGGGATACAAATTACGAGAGAAAAAAAAATAAAGATTCTTTTATTGAAAGTCCTGAACAGTTTAGCACTTCGATAGTGACCATCAAATGACACAGAAAAGCCGCATGCTGTTTCCGCCAACGGGTTGTAGTGTGTAACGTGCAATGTAGATCAAAGACTCCACATAGCAAAGATGGGGTACGATGCATTAACGTGGTAAACACTCATACGCAAAGAATGCATATGTCTAAAATATAATTATGTAAATATATGATATACAAAATATCATACTAGCTAAAATTCAAACTTTAACAGGACGGTCCAGAACTATACCGCTGTTTGCTACACCTGTCATCACAGCAAATATACGTGTGTGAACTAACACACTGTGTGGTGTGTAAACTAACTTACATGTGTGTAAACTGTTAACATACAAGGTTGTTAATTGTGTGTACATTACATGTGTGTAAACTATTAACATACAAGGTTGTAAATTGTGTGTACACTTACATGTGTGTAAACTATTAACATACAAGGTTGTAAATTATGTGTACGCTTACATGTGTGTAAACTGTTAACATACAAGGTTGTAAATTGTATGTACGCTTACATGTGTGTAAACTGTTAACATACAAGGTTTAAATTGTGTGTACGCTTTGTAAGAGTCATCAAGACATTACTTATCTAGACAAAATATCAACTTTTACGGTGGTAGAGCAACCATTTCTACGTTTTAAAATATCAGCCGTGTGCTGCGATCTCAACATCCGGAAGTTCTATAAACAACAAGTCAATATTTATGGGGTCTCATAATCTTCATTCAAATACTGTTTGCCTTACACTTTGTTTACTCGCTGGGTTGAACCAAACACATTTCTGCAATTTATCACAGCAATGTCACATGTTACACCACAAACAATGCACACAATCACTAGCTAATTTTCACATTCACAGTTTTACAATGCTATATTTTCATCTAGATTACGTTGTCAAAATGTATAGATGTGAAGTTTCCCCCCCATTATTACTGTATATATTGTTTTACATATATTACATATATTGTTGAGAACAATAGCAATTGTTTGATAGCTCCCTCCAAGATACACAAATGTAGCATCTTAGGTTGAGTCAGATGTTAATGAGAAAATACATCAAGATGTTAGGAAGCAAAATTATATGAAAAATTCAATAAGCAGAACAAAGTCTTTTTAACTGACTTGTAATAGTAGCGCATGCGTACTTACCTTCATAATCTACAGTTCCACTTCCGTCAGTGTCGGTTTCTGCAATCATGTTCTCTATTTCCTCTTCTGTTAATTCATCACCTAAACTGCTAAGGATCCATCTTAATACATCCACCTTAATCACTCCCTTCTTCTCCTTGTCGAGCACTCGGAAGGCTTCCTTCAGCTCCCTCTCGTCCAAGTCTTCCTTAAGCTTCCTCTCGAAAAGTTGTATCCATGCGTCACAGTTCAGTCTGCCCGTGGCTGGAGAGAGAAACAACAGAATCGTATACGTTACCGTTTAATGTGTTCACGTCACCATCGCATAACTAAACCGGCGGACCAATTTAACCTTTATTCATGGAGCCAGTCATATTTATATTTACTAGATTAGTCTTTTGTTGTCTACAGTTTAAACTTAATATGACTCAGACATGGCCTGGAGAGAGCGAAGCTCGTACATTTATTTCGATAGTATAGTATAATTTTTGAATCATAACATTACCCATTTGAATACATACAAAATGTACCTGTACTTTTTTTTTTTTTTTTTATAATATACTTGAATCTGTTGCTGTGGAAAATCATTCATTTTGAAAACAGGCATTGCCTGAAACGAGCGAAGCGTCTAAATGCTGTTTTTTCAATCTTATTTTCTAAATAACATTATTTAAAATAATATCTTTTTATTCGTTTTATAGCGATAAAGTAATTAATGTAAAATTAATAATAAGCAAAGAAAAACATTCGAATGAATTATGCAGTTCAAGAGAAAACACAAATGCATTTGGTACTGCCTCAGCGTAATGTTCCGGAAAGAGTGAGGCCCAGTAGAGGGACTTCATATTTGAAGGTTATTATCTGTTATTATAAAAGTTAAGTATATTGGTGATTAAATTCCAATTTTATTTTTCGACATGATATACTTTTCCTGATCCCTCTAAATCGTGTAAAAAGAGAATCACAATAGTCCAAACATATCCGGATTTCCGTCTGGTTTGGTAATTACTGTATACTTCCGGTTTGAGTAGAGAGAAGAAAAGACTGAACAATTTTTAATGTCATGAATTTACATAACCACAGAAAAAAAAACAAATAAAGAGATATTTTTGAGAATGTGTAGCAAAGCTAAACAGCATTGTAAAAATAGGACCGCGGTAACTCTATACTAGCTACTTCCGTAACGAAGGATTTTGGAAGCGTAGTATTTCGATGTTACCATGACTTCAATTGTTCGTACATGTTTCCGGAAAAGAGCTTCGCTCTTATTAAGATCCAGTTGTCCGATCCCTCGTACATTTTCACTCTGTTTCTCCTGTCCTTCCCATGCTTCTAAAATGTTTTGTTATGCCATATTGTAAATATATGTATTCTTGTTAACAAAAGTCGTTTTACGATGGCTGAGGGACTGTCATAAGTTTCTACAATTTACGGCATATCGTACCTGATATACTACTTAACATCAATAACATATGTTAAAACAGGGACAGTATATCATAAGAGCGCAGCTCTTCTTGCGCCGAAGGCCGAAGGCGCAAGAAGCGAAGCTCTTTTTCCGGTAACATGTACGAACAATTGAAGTCATGGTACATTATTGTATCCTTCGTCACGGAAGTAACTACAGTATAGAGTTACCGCGGTCCTATTTTTACCATGCTGTTTAGCTTTTGTGCATTTGTGTTTTCTCTTGAACTGCATAATTCATTCGAATGTTTTTCTTTACTGATTATAAATGTTACATTAATTACTTTATTGCTATAAAACGAATAAATAGATATTATTTGAAATAATGTTATTTAGAAAATAAGATTGAAAAAACAGCTTTAAGACGCTTCGCTCGTTTCAGGCAATGCCTGTTTTCAAAATGAATGATTTTGCCCAGCAACAGATTCAAGTATATTATATATACATGTAAAAAAAAAATACAGGTACATTTTGTTTGTATTAAAATGGGTAATGTTATGATTCAAAAATTATACTATACTATCGAAACAAAGTTACGATCTTCGCGCTCTCCAGTCCATGCCTGAGCCATAATATGTCCCTGGTTAAAACCAACTAAACATATTTAATAAAATACAAAATGTATATTGAATCAGAAATCTTATTTGTTATTTGATTTATAAATCAGATAATGTACATAGTTGTTATACATAAGGTATTTTATATACTTTCTATATCATATATACATATGAAAGATCTATCGGATGTTAGATATATGATATGTTCCCCGAGTGAATTGTTAGGTTTCCTTGTCATATGTATACGGCACTAGAGTATAAGATAATGTAAGCCTTCCACAGTATAAACATTTGTGTGAACTACATTATATTTCATTGTCAAATATTTTCTTGTTACTAGTTAATGGTGTGTAATGTGTAATCATCAACTACATGTATTTATTTATACAAGTCACTCTCTAATACTGGAATATCAGATGCTATTACTGAACGTTTACACGTTAAATACGTTTAATTACGTGTACTTGTCAACGTCCAGTGTGTACTCGTCAACGTCTAATGTGTACTCGTCAACGTCTAATGTGTACTCTTCAACGTCCAATGTATACTCGTCAACATCCCGTGTACTCGTCAACGTCCCGTGTGCTCGTCAACGTCCCGTGTACTCGTCTACGTCTAATGTGTACTCGTCAACGTGCAATGTATACTCGTCAACGTCCAATGTTGACTCGTCAACGTCTAATGTGTACTCTTCAACGTCCAATGTATACTCGTCAACGCCCAATGTGTACTCGTCAACGTCTTATGTGTGCTCGTCAACGTCCCGTGTACTCGTCTACGTCTAATGTGTACTCGTCAACGTCTAGTGTATACTCGTCAACGTCTAATGTGTACTTGTCAACGTCCAATGTATACTCGTCATCGTCCAGTGTGTACTCGTCAACGTCTAATGTGTCCTCGTCAACGTCCAATGTATACTCGAAATATTTTCTTGTTACTAGTTAATGGTGTGTAATGTGTAATCATCAACTACATGTATTTATTTATACAAGTCACTCTCTAATACTGGAATATCAGATGCTATTACTGAACGTTTAAACGTTAAATACGTTTAATTACGTGTACTTGTCAACGTCCAGTGTGTACTCTTCAACGTCTAATGTGTACTCGTCAACCTCCAATGTATACTCGTCAACGTCCAATGTTGACTCGTCAACGTCTAATGTGTACTCTTCAACGTCCAATGTATACTCGTCAACATCCCGTGTACTCGTCAACGTCCCGTGTACGCGTCAGCGTCTAATGTGTACTCGCCAATGTATAATGTGTACTCGTCAACGTCTAATGTGTTCGCGTCAACGTCCCGTGTACTCGTCAAAGTCTAATGTGTACTCGTCAACGTCCCGTGTCCTCGTCAAGGGCTAAGGTGTACTCGTCAACGTCCAATGTATGCTCGTCAACGTCCAATGTATACTCGAAATATTTTCTTGTTACTAGTTAATGGTGTGTAATGTGTAATCATCAACTACATGTATTTATTTATACAAGTCACTCTCTAATACTGGAATATCAGATGCTATTACTGAACGTTTACACGTTATATACGTTTAATTACGTGTACTTGTCAACGTCCAGTGTGTACTCTTCAACGTCTAATGTGTACTCGTCAAAGTCCAATGTATACTCGTCAACTTCCCGTGTTCTCGTCAACGTCTAATGTGTACTCGACAACGTCCAATGTATACTCGTCAACATCCCGTGTACTCGTCAACGTCCCGTGTACGCGTCAGCGTCTAATGTGTACTCGCCAACGTCCAATGTATACTCGTCAACGTCCAGTGTACTCGTCACCGTCTAATGTGTACTCGTCAACGTCCAATGGATACTCGTCAACGTCCCGTGTACTCTTCAACGTCCCGTGTACTCGTCAGCGTCTAATGTGTACTCGCCAATGTATAATGTGTACTCGTCAACGTCTAATGTATACTCGTCAACGCCCAATGTGTACTCGTCAACGTCTTATGTGTGCTCGTCAACGTCCCGTGTACTCGTCTACGTCTAATGTGTACTCGTCAACGTGCAATGTATACTCGTCAACGTCCAATGTATACCCGTCAACGTCCCGTGTACTCGTCAAAGTCTAATGTGTACTCGTCAACGTCTAATGTGTGCTCGTCAACGTCTAATGTATACTCGTCAACGCCCAATGTGTACTCGTCAACGTCTTATGTGTGCTCGTCAACGTCCCGTGTACTCGTCTACGTCTAATGTGTACTCGTCAACGTGCAATGTATACTCGTCAACGTCCAATGTTGACTCGTCAACGTCTAATGTGTACTCATCGTCCAAAGTATACGTCAGTGGACTCGTCAACGTCTAATGTGTACTCATCGTCCAAAGTATACGTCAGACACTATCCCTATACGTCAGATACTACTCTAATGTATACTCGTCAACGTCCAGTGTGTACTCGGCAACGTCTAATGTGTACTCGTCAACCTCCAATGTATACTCGTCAACGTCCAATGTGTCCTCGTCAACGTCTTATGTGTACTCGTCAACGTCCAATGTGTACTCGTCAATGTCTAATGTGTACTCGTCAACGTCTAGTGTATACTCGTCAACGTCTAATGTGTACGCGTCAACGTCCCGTGTACTCGTCAACGTCCAATGGATACTCGTCAACGTCCAATGTGTACTCGTAAACGTCTAATGTGTACTCGTCAACGACCAATGTATACTCGTCAACGTCCAATGTATGCGCGTCAACGTCCCGTGTACTCGTCAACGCCTAATGTGTACTCGTCAACGTCCAATGGATACTCGTCAACGTCCCGTGTACTCGTCTACGTCTAATGTGTACTCGTCAACGTCCAATGTATACTCGTCAACGTCCAATGTGTACTCGTCAACGTCTTATGTGTACTCGTCAACGTCCCGTGTACTCGTCAGCGTCTAATGTGTACTCGCCAATGTCTAATGTGTACTCGTCAACGTCTAATGTGTACTCATCGTCCAAAGTATACGTCAGACACTATCCCTATACGTCAGATACTACCACTAATGTTGAGAGACTTCGAAGATTGGACATGTTGTTAATTATGTCAAAGAGCTAAAATAAGCTTTGGGTACCTAACCACATTGTAAACGTACAGCAAATGAGAAAAATATTGCTACTGCGTTAATATATAGAAGGTACGAAACTCGTTCAGTAACGAAAATATAAAAAAAAAAAATGCTGTCGGAATGGACAAATTATAGCTCTAATTCAAGGCGAGGAATAGACATTCAGTAACATACAGTGTATATGGTATTCAAATGTTTAACGAAATAACTTATTTTATAAGATACGTTGATGTGATGTCAGTCGAAAAACGTACAAAATGGATTTTGCACCGAAAGTCATATCGATGTAATGGGCTGAGCCTTTTATCGGTGTAATGGGCTGAGCCTTTTATCGATGTAATGGGCTGAGCCTTTTCTGATGCACTAGTTTCCATACGTTACACACTGTTGTTAGCGTTCTGCGTACCTATGACCTCCTGCAGCATTCCTAATATTTTGTATAGCTGTCTAGTCCTGACATGTTGCGATGTTACTTCCCAGCTGTTTCTGTCAACAACGGCTACTACATTAAACAAGCCGTCTGATTGGTCAGCCAATCTGAATGCTTGTCCCATAGTCGTATTTGACCCCGAAAAAGGAGAGACGAACAAGGAAAACTATGAGGACTAGACAACTCCATAGTCATCACATACATTTAACTACATTTATCGAAAGACCAAATCCATGAACAGTAAGTGATTAGAAGATAAAATTTCAAATTTGATTTTAGAGAGTTAATCTATTTTTTCAAAATCTATGAGCAATAAAAGTTGAAGTGTGATACGTATTTAAAGATCCATCTTTCAGCTCTGAATGCATTTTTCCTCATACAGTATAGTTTGTCCAAACCAACAGCTCTTTGTCTACGACGGTCTGATTGGGGTAAAATGAATGTTTATAAATCGGTTACAACCAATTTGGCTGAAACCCGCCAGGGCTTCTTGCTACATAAGAATGAAACCGACTAGTGAGTGTTCAATACCGGCATGACTGTTTGAAACTGTTGAATAGTTATCTTAAAATTCGTAATACAGTTATTAATGAATTGAATATTAAAATACCTTACTATTTTCGAAAGTAAAATGTCTGTATCGTTAGCGCAACTTATGTTCCTGGAACAGCCTGATGTCAACAAAATGGTCTCGTGTTAATCGAGGCCGGAGGAAAGCGTCAAACTACACTGATTCGATTCAGCGGAAACATAGTTATAAGTTGATTAAACCATGTTTCTATAGTACATTAGTCACATGTTTTCTCGTTCGCTAAATGTACAATGTACATATGTATCTATAGTTATAATATGTGTACTGTGTCTGGTCCCTGTGATACGACTCACGTTAGAGTTATGGTATGTGTACTGTGTCTGGTCCCTGTGATACGACTCACGTTAGAGTTATAATATGTGTACTGTGTCTGATCCCAGTGATACGACTCACGTTAGAGTTATAATATGTGTACTGTGTCTGGCCCCTGTGATACGACTCACGTTAGAGTTATAATATGTGTACTGTGTCTGGTCCCTGTGATACGACTCACGTTAGAGTTATAGTATGTGTACTGTGTCTGGTCCCTGTGATACGACTCACATTAGAGTTATAATATGTGTACTGTGTCTGGTCCCTGTGATACGACTCACGTTAGAGGTAAACACTAGTTACTTTCTCTTATCAGTCATTTCTACCATCTCCCTTTTCTCTCACCTTCCTCGTCCATCTCGTCGGACCAGTCCTTGATTTTGTCGTCCTTCACCAACAGACCGAGAGACTTGAAGATGGCGCCTAAGTCTTTACATGACACTGTTCCCTCCTTCTTTTTGTCAACGTTACAAAATGCCTGCTTGGCATCTGAAACAAAAGCGTAATACAGAGCACTGAACACTTGAATAGCATATCATGACGAACTCCTAGATTTGACTATTTACAAAGTTTTCATTAGAGTATCAGAAAAATATCTCCCGCGATGCCGATGATAAAGAAGTAGAAAAACAAGGAAGCCTTGGAGAGTATACACGTATTTATCTACAGTAACATACAACCTTAAGACAGGCTGAGTAGGGGTACATGTACAGCATACACTTGGTCAGACTGGTCAGTGATACAACACTTGGACAACAGATGTGTCTATTTCTGGGACCAATCCCTCGGTACGGTTGTAGGTTTAATTTGTGCCAGTAGAAGTTACGAACCCCTGTACGTGTGCCAGACTTTCCTAGTGTATGTATATCGTAAGTTATTTATCTCGTGCTTATACAGACTGTAATGATGTTTATGGCACCAGGCACACTCCAACACGTGCTCCTAAATCATACGAATGCTATCGCACGTACATTTCGCAAGACTACATTCACCACATTCGCGGGGCTATGTTCAACAAACACAGGCCCAGACATATGTTCATAAACCAGCATTTTGCCTCACACATACTGGCCGATAATAAGCCGATACAAAAATAGACTTGATGTAGGTACATACCTACGATGCACGTGCTTACTTCTTACTTACACATAGGTAACTACAAGATCTGGGAAAATACAGGAGTAACGTGGATTCCAAGATACAGTGATGCTAGACATGTATTACGTAAATGTTAAGATATGCATCAGCTGATTTTTAGTGTATTTAACAGACTTGGTGCACATTTCGCTGCACAGCGTCAGGAGGTTACAAAACACTATATGATAGGTGGCGATATAATAAACGATACTATATACAACAATAGACATTCCGATACAATATGTGATGGTTGCTACATGTACATTAAACTTTACGTAGCACGATATAAGTATTTTCATTGTTACTAACTGTATATAACACGATAAGTATTTACATTGTTACTAACTGTATATAGCACGATACATATTTACATTGTTACTAACTGTATATAACACGATAGCTGTTTACATTGTTACTAACTGTATATAACACGATAATTGTTGACATGATTACTAATTGTATATAACACGATAATTGTTTACATGATTACTAAATGTATATAACACGAAATCTGTTTACATTGTTACCAACAGTATATAACACGAAAACTGCTTACATTGTTACTTACTGTATATATTGTTACTAACTATATATACAACGAAAATTGTTTACATGATTACTGACTATGTATGACACGATAAATGTTTACATTGTTACTAACTGTATATAACACGATAACTGTTTACATTGTTACCAACTGTATATAACACGAAAACTGTTTACATTGTTACTAACTGTATATAACACGATACTTGTTTACATACTTACTAACAGTATATAACACGATAACTGTTTACATTGTTACTAACTATATATACAACGATAATTGTTTACATGATTACTAAATGTATATAACACGAAAACTGTTTACATTGTTACTAACTGTTTATAACAAGATAACTGTTCACATTGTTACTAACTGTATATAACACGATCACTGTTTACATTGTTACCAACTGTATATAACACGATAACTGTTTACATGATTACTAACTGTGTATAACACGATAATTGTTTACATTGTTACTAACTGTATATAACACGACAACTGTTTACATTGTTACTAACTGTATATAACACGATAACTGTTTACATTGTAACTAACTGTATATAACACGATAATTGTTGACATGATTACTAATTGTATATAACACGATCATTGTTTACATGATTACTAATTGTATATAACACGATAATTGTTTACATGATTACTAATTGTATATAACACAATAATTGTTTACATGATTACTAACTTTGTATGACACGATAACTGTTTACATTGTTACTAACTGTATATAACACGATACTTGTTTACATTGTTACTAACTGTATATAACACGATAACTGTTTACATGATTACTAACTGTATATACATGTAATACGATAACTGTTTACATTATTACTAACTGTATATAACACGATAACTGTTTACATTGTTACTAACTGTATATAACACGATAACTGTTTACATGATTACTAACTATGTATGACACGATAACTGTTTACATTGTTACTAACTGTATATAACACGATACTTGTTTACATTGTTACTTACTGTATATAACACGATAACTGTTTACATGATTACTAACTGTATATACATGTAACACGATAACTGTTTACATTGTTACTAACTGTATATAACACGATAACTGTTTACATGATTACTAATTGTATATACATGTAACACGATAACTGTTTACATTGTTACTAACTGTATATAACACGATAACTGTTTACATGATTACTAACTGTATATACATGTAACACGATAACTGTTTACATTGTTACTAATTGTATATAACACGATAATTGTTTACATGATTACTAATTATGTATAACACGATAACTGTTTACGTTGTTACTAACTGTATATAACACGATACTTGTTTACATGATTACTAATTGTATATAACACGATCATTGTTTACATGATTACTAATTGTATATAACACGATAATTGTTTACATGATTACTAACTATGTATGACACGATAATTGTTTACATTGTTACTAACAGTAAATAACACGATAACTGTTTACATTGTTACTAACTGTATATAACACGATAACTGTTTACATTGTTACTCACTGTATACATGTATAACACGATAATTGTTTACATTGACACTAACTATATGTAACACGATACTTGTTTACATTGTTACTTACTGTATATAACATGATTACTGTTTACATGATTACTAACTGTATACATGTATAACACGATAATTGTTTACATTGTTACTTACTGTATATAACACGATAATTGTTTACATTGACACTAACTGTATGTAACACGATACTTGCTTACATTGTTACTTACTGTATATAACACGATAATTGTTTACATTGACACTAACTGTATGTAACACGATACTTGTTTACATTGTTACTTACTGTATATAACACGATAATTGTTTACATT
Source organism: Mizuhopecten yessoensis (assembly GCF_002113885.1). Taxonomy (NCBI): domain Eukaryota; kingdom Metazoa; phylum Mollusca; class Bivalvia; order Pectinida; family Pectinidae; genus Mizuhopecten; species Mizuhopecten yessoensis. The sequence goes on from NW_018406860.1 coordinate 53,898, forward strand.
GACACTAACTGTATGTAACACGATACTTGCTTACATTGTTACTTACTGTATATAACACGATAATTGTTTACATTGACACTAACTGTATGTAACACGATACTTGTTTACATTGTTACTTACTGTATATAACATGATAACTGTGTACATGAATACTAACTGTATAAAAGACGATATTTATTTACATTGTATAACATGAGAATGATTTAAATGGTAACTAGGCTCTATTTAAAATGAACATTGTTGACGTGTTTACGAACTACCTGAGAAATGTTGACTGAACAAAGCTTGTTTACTTGTGTATGCTACCAACTCTTCAGTAACTCAGCATGTGCGTGGGGTTATTGCCATGGAGATGACGTGTACCTGCCATATTTGGGGCTGGCAGACACGTATTGGGGGCTATCAGATTTCAGTGCAGCAGCATCATCACTGTGTGTTTTATCTCCGTGAACTCTCGGTAACGGACGCTCGTAACCTCCCAGAGAGTTGTAAAGGCCTAGTTACTGTAGCATAAACAACGACTTTACAGCTTATCAGTAGCCGGCAATCGTACAACAATATTCTCACAGCTTATCACTACCCAGGAATCGTGTATATACCTCCATCATATTGCTTAATCACTGATGATACGTGGAGATATATTTTCCGTGCTCCTTATAATCATAACTAAAAGTTATGCACATGCACAATTGCATATGTTCAACACTCCCTGATAGCAATACGTATTCTGATATTGTACGTGTAGTATACGTCACCAGGCAGGTGATAACACGTGTAATTAAACAACACCAATAACACAGGTGTAAGTCTATAATACAGGTTAAACACGTAATAAAGTTGATAAAGCATTATTTCATTTCAATTTTTATGTTACTTTCGACCTTACGATACATGTAATAATAAATCCTACTTACCGAGGATCTGCTTTTCTGACGCCCTGAATTCTTCAGTCTGCAATGGAATGAAATGAGTTCCATGATTAATTCGGGGAAACACTGGGTTCTCACGCGGGAGGGTCCCATAACAACCGTCAATGGTACGTCCACTCTAAGTCTCGTAACACAGTTGACCAAACATAAAGCGAAATATCCATTATACGGTGATAGGTAGGGGGAATATATTGGTGAACGTTTAAACAATTCGAAGGGGCTGAAATATTTCACAAGGAAGGGTCACACTTACCATGTTGGTAGGTAGGTTCGGACGTAGTAGCACCAAAAAGAAGATGGATAGTAAGAAACAAGCCTCGTTTCTTTTAGCCGCAGTAACTTCCGTAAAGTCTGAGATAACGCATGCGCTGTGATGTTGGAATCTGATCTAATACAATGAGATGCTCTTGGCATCCAGACACCATTTAAGGTTGCTATGGAGTAGCGTGAGGACTATAAGTTAGTCAGGTATACCATGGAGATAGTAGTCTGGACTGCATTAATGTAAGTTAAGTAGACGACAGTCGTCCTGTTCCTTACGGACTCCCGCAGTGTAAACAGTAGTATACAGTACTTCACGCTGGCCGGCTGGTTCGGGGCTACTTATTAGTTTACATATGGGTTGATTACTGAGATTGGTCTGGATTTGTTACTACTACCCTCTCGGCTTTCCTAATCAACTGATAACTGGCTATCGACAGCCCCAAACAAACACCCATTGATACCGCCAGCAGATGGTAAATTGAATGAACCAGATAGGATATTTTTATCAAATATCAAAATAAGATTTACTAAAATATCGTAATATTTGTTAAACATTTTAACTGACATGATTAACTTTTACAAAGTTAGTACGAATGACACTATACAACGAACAGACTAGGGCACGTGCAGTCAAACGCTGTTTAAAGCTGCTCGATACACAATTAACTTGATTTAATATTTTTTATCTAAACACGTAGAAAAGAGGGACTCATCTAAAACCTTCGTTCAGTACGTACAAAGTAAGATAAGGGAATTTATACTAATTAATAACACATGTTTTCTATGAGGATGTATGCTACGTTGACTTGTGTATAGAGCTACTTGACCAATTTAGATTTAGATTTTTATTTCTCTCAGACATACAAAGTATGTAACAAGAGGTCAATATGTATCATATTTATATATACATGGCGGATAACAAAGGCATAAAGGCTACAAGCTAATTACATACATTCAATAGCTTTTCACATTTTTTAAAACTTTTACATTGCATATAGTAAATAGTCCACTCATTTTGATAAGGCTATGGTAAGTATAGTAGTAATTTGGAATAAATAGTTGTCTTATTTGTTTAACAGATACATGTTCGCACTTAAATAGATAATAATATTCATCACCAATTTCATTAAAACAAAGATTACAAGTTCTGTTTTCTTTGGGTATTCCAATCCATCTTCCAGTTTCTATAGGTAAGTGCATATTTGAAGTTCTAAACTTAACAATAATTTGTCTTTCTTTTGGCTTTAGTTTCACAACGTAATTTTCAAGTTCAAAATTTGTTTTAAAATTGGAATAGGTAGAAGAGCTCTCAATATCGTTAAACCATTTTTGGATAAACTGATCTTGTAATCTTTGTTTCACAACAAGTTTCAAATAATCTCTATTAAATGTACATGTTTTCAGATATGCCCAGATAAAATTTAAACCTGTTTCTATACATACATCCTGAACATTCTTTAACCATTTGAACTCCATGATTCCATTTGTTTGTAAGTTAAATATTAAGTTAAACATAGTGCTTGACAGACTATTGCTAGTTATCAATTTATACCAAAACATAATTACTCTGGTTTTAACTTCAACATATAAAGGGAATCTCCCGATCTCTCCATAAACCATGTAGTTTGGCGTGCTTCTTTTAATACCCAATATACGTTTGCAGAATTGTAAATGTAGTTTTTCAATAGCACTTTAATTTTCATAAGCCCATACTTCTACTGAATAGAGAAGTATTGGTAATACAAGAGAATCAAAAACAAATTAATTGAAGGTTTACAGGTAATGAAATATTTCTAATTTTCTTGTACACAGCAAACATAGCTTTTTTGGACTGTTCCAACAATTTCATTTTTCTTTGAAATAACTTCCATTGTAACTCATTAAGACTCCTAAATAGGAGAATGATTCAAGAACCTCTATCTCTTCCTTACATATTGTAAAATGAAACTGTGTTCGACATTTTCTCTTTAAAAGATATAACAATTTTGGTTTTGTTGATATTTACATCAAGCTTCCAGCTGTTACAATATAATTCAAAAGTATTAAGAGCTGATTGGAGTCCTTCCGCCGATTCAGACATGATAATAGTATCATCTGCATAGAGAATTATAAACAGTTTAATATATATTCCAATATTTTCACTTAAAGTTTCTATTGTTTATAAACAATTAACGCTGTTTTCTTCAAGAAAATCTTCTAGATCATTAAGATAAATGGCAAATAAAAATGGCGATAAATTTTCCCCTTGTTTTACCCCGACGTAACAGTTGAACATTTCAGATATATCATTTCCATTTTTTAACACAGGATTTAGTATTTGCATAAAAATTAAAAATGACTTTGAACATTTTCATAGTTATTTTACTTTTTTGAACTTTTTTCCATAGCCCAAGTCTCCAAACCGAATCAAATGCCTTTTTGAAATCTATAAAGGAACAAAACAACTATTTTTCCGAGTGAAAAATAAATTGAGATTAAGGCATGTAGGATGCAAATATTGTCCGTGGTGGAGTGATTTTTCCTGAATCCAGCCTGAGCCCAAGATATAAGATTTATTTCATTAGCCATTTTATTTAATCTGATATTAAATATGGATGTAAACACTTTTCCAAGACATGAGACGAGACTTATTGCTCTATAATTATCTAAATTATCCGGATCACCTTTACGTTTATATATGGGTTTTATAACACCTGTCTTCCAAGAGTCAGGTATACAGCCTGTATTAAATATAGCATTAAATAACTTATAATATAATGGTTTAAATAATTCAACAGTGGATTTTAAATATTCATTCAAGATTCCATCATAACCTGAAGCCTTATTGTTACTTAAACAAGAAATGGATTTAGTAATTTCACATTCGGTAATTTCTCCATTCAACAGATCATCAAATCTCCCATCTTCATATACAAGTTTTCAGTAGAGTTACCTCCCTTGTTCAGATCTTTAACGTAGCTGTATAATTCATTGATATTTTTATCAACATTCTGCCCCTTACAAGTGCCGTCGATTTCATTGTGCCAGAATGTTTTGGGCTCTATTTTTGAAACTTTTCTTAGTCCCATTTCCATTTTCTCTTGATGAATTTTATAAAATTTATTCAAATTTCTCCTGTATTTTTAAGAGTAATTTTGTTTGTGAGAATTTTATTGGCATTAGAGCGACGTTTTGCTCTATGAAAATCTAACCTCTTAAGATGACATTCCCGAGTAAACCAAGGTTTTCTAGGTTTTTTTTTACTTTTGTATGTTTTTATGAAAAACCTTCTTTTCCCCAAAGTTATGTTTTGCCGAATCTTTGAATAAATTGCTCATTGTATTTACTACATCATTTATTTCAACAGCTGTAACTAAATTGCTAGGTTTTCCCGTAATCAGGTCCAATTTTTCAACATTTTTTTTAAAGTACCATTATTATCTTCTTCAATATAATTGACGAAGTTCGATACCTTGTCATTATTCCATTTAACATAGTTACTTGTGGGTAAATCCTTACTTCTAACATTTATATTGTGCACTTCCGTTCTTTTCAAACAAAATTCGAGTCTACAATGAACATCAGAAATTAAAGGATCAAAATCAAGAATTTCAAAATTTGTTACAATTTCCAAAAGATCTGATGACAATAAGAGATAGTCAATTACACTGGTATAATTACAAGTTGTCTTCCCAACTAATTTGTCTATCCCAACTCGACCATTTGCAATATATAAATTATTTTCTTTACAAAAATCAAGCAATTTATACCCGAAACTATTTGATCTTGCCTTACACTGGCTAGCTCGTTTTAATGGTACACCAAGTTCGTTTAATTTTTGTAAATCATAAAAGTCTTATAAAGTTCATCATTCATATTTACATCAAGTGCTTCAATAAGTGTGTCGTCAGATTGTACAAAATCATCTTTACATTGAGTTTTGGCATTAAAATCACCAACAAGTGCTAGTTTACAACTGTTTTCAGTCAGATCATTCATCTCATTCTCTATTTCTTCAAAACATTCCGTTGACGAATATTTGGAGTTTTCAGGGGGAATGTATGCACATCCCAATAACATGTCACAATCTTGACTCATCAAGTTTTTTGATAATCTTAACCATTGGACAAAATCTGAAGGAGTATGGTGAAAGAGTAACTGCGATTTCAATTATTCTTTATATATGATAACAATACCACCAGATTTCTTCCTCACCCTTTTTTACCTATTTTTACAAAAATATGCATACCCGTGTGGTAGCTGTAATACATCAAAATCATCCATCTTACTTTCAACAAAAATTAGTATATCATAGGATTCAATCAATAATGCAAATTCTGGTAAACTAAGTTTTGATTTGATACCACATAAATTTAGCAATGAGAGTTTAAGTGGTTCTGTACAATCAGTTTCTGTAGAAGTAACAGTATTATCAGAGTCACTATATAGGTCACGTGATAGACCTCTTGTGACGTCCCCCTAACTGTACTGATGGTTAGAGTGTCCGCGTCCACGTGGTTGCCGTCTCCTATCGTGACCGGAAGCGGGACCGGAACCGGAAGGACGGCTTGGATCACGGCGGGCCACACAGGAGGTCGTGGTAGCTGATTCTTGTGGGGATGGATTGTATAGCCTTCCGTCAATGAACAATTTGTCTCCCTTCAGTCGAGCATTTTGCCCGCGATCACGAGCCTCCCTGTAAACTGGATACAGTGCGCGCCGTCTATCGTTTAGCTCTTGGGGAAACTGTTCATTTACAGAGTATACTTTGTTACGCAGATTAGGCGCGGCTTTGAGGATAGTTTCGCGGTCTTTTCTTTTCACGAAACTAGCCACCATCGATCGAGGCTTGTCGTCTGGGCGCTTCCTCAGCCTGTAGACAACTTGGAACTCTATATCCTCCTCAACTCCCATTTCAGACTTAATAAACTCTTTCAGCATAGTTTCTGAATTTTCGTTGGCGTCATTTTCGGGATTCCGGAAAAAGGCAAACTGTCTTTTATCGACCTTGTTTGTAGTTCTATAATTTTCTTCCATACCAGCAAATTTATCCTCTATTATTTTCAATCGGTTCATGATCAAATTAAGAGTGTCAAGTTTCGAAAGTCTATTAAAAATATCATGTAAAACATTATCCATGTTACTCGCATATCCTGATTGGAATGATGGCATGTGATTGGCCGGGCTGTTAGGTGCCGCGCTCCGCTGATGACCCCGGGGGAGGGTTGCTGAAAATATACTGGATGAGACGCCATGCTATTCATAGTGGGAGAGCAAAATAATTCCTTATGGGCAGCCGATATAATGTCACTTGTTGATAGGTCCTGTTTACCTGAGCGCACACTGTTATTGTTGTTAACAGGTATGTGTGAACCGTATGACCGTGGTTATACCGATACGGACGGCTGGGCGCTATCGTTCGCCTTACGTACTTTTCTATCCTTCTTGCCCATTAAAATTTCACGAAAGCAAAATAACTTTAGTGACAGAAATATTTCCAAACTGTGGAAGTATCTTTGACGGTGATATAAGAAATGGCTGATAAACTAATCACTTGATATACACTGTCCAATGTGAGCATACCTCGAGCTCGTAACGTGCACGTGCAGTGTGTGATACATGTACATACTTCAATACATGAAATCAGTTCTACCACTGTCAATAACAAGTTTTTTGTCTTTAAAATGCCACCAATTCATAGATATCAATTTTTTTTTAAACTCTTGCTCTACCCAACTTAATCATTTATCGTTGATTTCGGAATGTGCTTTTAGAATTTCTTATTTTATACAATATTTATGAGAACGACATAAACTGAATGCTGAACGGCGTATAGTCGGTAGCACATGAATACGGTTTGCATTACCTCCAATGTATTCTATTGTTTATTAGCTTAAGCCTTATGCTTTTTGTTTTTGCGCACAGCATTACAACATCATAGACAAAAAATATATAACAACGATTTCATATATACTGATATAAAAACCCTGTATAAGACATACCCGAACACGGAAGATGGATGTGATCTCTTTTGTTTTTATCTAAGACACATTTACTGATGGAGGGCGGACAGTACAGTACGTAAATGATATTACCGGACACTTTCCTTACAGTAATCTAAGGAAGTGTTCATGGGAGAGATTGTCAAGGTTTACACCGGCATCCGTGCCGTAGGTCTCTATAACATGGATCATGAAAGCGATTGTCTTATTAAGGGTGGTACTTCAATGTGTAACAAAATGTCAGATAGGTTCTATATAGTATATATTCTTTACATAGGTTAAAGGGGCAGTGTTGGTACTGTATACAATTAACATATTTGTAACATATCTGGTGGATTAAAATGGTATTGTCCGTAGTACGGAGTACAGTATGGTTCATGATTACCACGGTATGTTACGATGTCAACATTCCTATCTAGTCTTTCCTTCAATAAAATCTTTTCTGTACTGCCGATGGAAGTTTTGATCATATCGTAAATAGTTCATATTATAACTTTGTAGATCATATTTGTACAATATTTTCCAACTCTCCGGAATAAATCCCAGTGTGTGTTTTGCCTGTCTATCGATGTATTTTTTGGTACGAATGAACAAAAGTTCTTGTTGTCGATTTCTGTGGTTATTCTCTGTAGTCCGAGCATCGTCTCGGCGATATCTGAACGGGAACATTTTCGGAAACGCTGCATTCTTTTTGCCAGTCCATGTTGGAAAACGCTTAGGACTTTTGGTGTCGTTTTGTGTGGATTGCTCCAGAATTGTGAACCGTATAATAAACTGGGCAATATTACCTTCCAATATCAGGTTGTCGTTAAAAGCGGATTTGCTGTTCGGCAGTCCTGCCCAAACCTTGTAATTAAATTCAACGATTTTCGTCCCTTTTCACAGCCATTTGCATTATTATCTCCAATTTTCACGTCGTTTTCTAATAATCATCCGACATGTTTGTACGAATTTATTATGGCCAGTTTCTTAGAATGTATTGTCCATTCGTAGTTCCAATATCCTGTTTTTACCGAAGATAAGTACTGCACTTTTGGTCGCGTTATACTCAAAGAGGCAGGATTTGTGGCGATTAAGGACCTATCATCTGCGAGCGCGGGATTGCCACAGTTTAGTTCGTAGAACCATTCTGTGATGAGTCCAGTTCGTTCAGTAAGTCGTGTATATAGACGAGGTACAAAACAGTTGCTGAGACGACTCCCATCTGCCGTATTCCAAATCTGAGCGGAAGCCAGCGGGAGAGAACCCAGGGGGTCATAACAGCGCTTGGTATACCAATGTCATTGTCATTGGTATACCGGTATAGAACTGACATATTATGTTATATATACAATGTAAGTCCTCTAATACTAAAGCCCGACATTTTATGAATGAGTCCGTTATGCCAGATAGTGTTGGACCCTTTTCGGGTGTCTAATATGTTCACCGTTCTAGTAAAATTGATTGCAAATATTTATCGAAATTGCAAAGCTCTTTTCCGATTAGTATTATGTACCAGCGTATGGTCAAGTTTAAATGCAGATTGACACAATATAATTTGTTTTATTCAATTCCTACGTGTACGTGAACTAACATACAGTTGATAAATTGATACAAACTGGAAGTGCTCCTCTACCGAAAGTCGTGACATAGGTTGTCCTTATAACGATATAACGATATCTAAATCATCTACCGAAAGTCGTGAAATAGGTTGTCCTTATAACGATATAACGATATCTAAATCCTCTACCCAAAGTCGTGACATAGGTTGTCCTTATAACGATATAACGATATCTTAATCCTCTACCGAAAGTCGTGACATAGGTTGTCCTTATAACGATATAACGATATCTAAATCATCTAACGAAAGTCGTGAAATAGGTTGTCCTTATAACGATATAACGATATCTCAATCCTCTACCGAAAGTCGTGACATAGGTTGTCCTTATAACGATATAACGATATCTAAATCCTCTACCGAGAGTCGTGACATAGGTTGTCCTTATAACGATATCTCAATCCTCTACTGAGAGTCGTGACATAGTTTGTCCTTATAACGATATCACGATATCTAAATCCTCTACCGAGAGTCGTGACATAGTTTGTCCTTATAACGATATAACGATATCTAAATCCTCTACCGAAAGTCGTGACATAGGTTGTCCTTATAACGATATCTAAATTCTCTACCGAGAGTCGTGACATAGGTTGTCCTTATAACGATATCACGATATCTACTTTCTTCAGTATTACTGATAGAGTTCGACGACACGTGACGAGTGATTGGTTAGTAGTGTTTGTTAACGTGATTGAACAGAATCAACCCCCGTGTTCAAACTAACAAAGTCCATAAACAGAAACTACGGGTAAGATATACCACCTTAGCTAAGGTTTAAAAACATGTACCTGGAGAGCTTACCTGACGAGTAATGATTGGTTAAGATGTTTTACTAACTAGAGTTGTTTATTCGGGAGGCATGTTTCTCCCAGAACATTGATACGTGATAGAGAAACGTTTGACTTGACAAGGCAATTGATATACCAACGCATGACATGGTAATCAATGGTGTTACCCACATGTGTCAATAGTTAGTCAATACATAGGTACAGCAAGTGGCTTTTGTACGGAAGCCCAAAGTCAAACGTCAAAAGGTCCCCTCACGGCTTCCTTACTTAAGTGTTTAACTGTTCTAAATGATGCTTTCTTCTCCGTGACTATCAGAACATTTTACTGCCTGAATACCTTTGAATTACGTTCGATGTACCACTTTCTACCAACATTCGAAACAAGAAGATTAAAACTATTTGTAATTGTAATGAAATCGAGGTGAATACTTTCGATTTCTTGTTGGAGAAAGATGTGCCGATAGCTTATTCTTCAGGCTTGACCTGATTTGAGAACTTGAATGACGACGATATGGAAATAAAAGGTGTTTGAGTAAAGTGGTCAACAATAGGTGTTCATGATTGAACTTAAACAATAATTGGAGGTTCTTATATACCGCTTTATTACAACCTAGTTCGCAGGTCGTGATTATGCGTGGTTATAGGGCCTTTGCAACCAGGCAATATAAAATATAAACTTTATTGATTTTACAACAATTATAAAACAAGTTAGTTCAACTTATATTTATCACTCTTGTTAGCCGGGATGTTAGCGCGTGGAGGTCTAAGTGTGGAAGGAAACTGGAGTACCCGGAGAAAACCCACGTGGTCGGGCAGGCCCACACCTTTTCACGTCCGATCGGGGAACCAGCCAATACATTTCTCAACTCCCTGGGGAGCATACAGCCGGAGCTGCCATTTCAGCTAGCATTCAACAATTCTAGCACTGCCCAACCACGTACTCATTTGGTCACCCTTCGGTCACGAGCCCCGCGTCCTACCACTGGACTACCGTGCCTCCTATATACTAAGTTTAATGTCTGTTTTGTGAAAGTGACAAATATGTTTATTCAGCTTTTTACATTGTTACTAGGTGAATTCAGAAAGTTACGGTGAATTGGTTATTTAGGCTAGTGATTATAGTCCTTAGCCTGTTGTATACATGACCTTCGGCTGCAGGTCACTGCAGCTGTCTAATTGCTTTTGAAAATATAGAGTCAGTTATTTTAATCTTTGTTGAAAAGAACGTGACAAAAAATGTCTGAAAGTGAGTAATTCGCGGAGCTAGGGGAGATTTTTTTTCTTAACGAATTAGGGGTATTATTTCATGGTAGCGCCGAGCAGTGTGAGGCGAAAATACGTGAATGTTTCTGTGAAATACTTTATTAAAACCATTCCAATGTCTGTCGAGTGAAGCAAACGAAGAAGTTGTCGCTGGCGCAGTTGATAACGCACTCGTGTTTCACCCCCCCCCCCCCCCCCCCCCCACCACACAC
>NW_018406860.1:64969-73175 GCF_002113885.1 Mizuhopecten yessoensis
TATTCCGTCTTTGCGTATTGCAGAGTTATCTTCTCTTCGGAGCAGGTATTGATTGTTACGTCACTTGTTTGTGAGAGTAACGTCATCATTTTTTGAGAAAACGACGTAATTTTCTCACACAAACCAATGACGTAACAATCAATACCTGCTCCCAAGAGAAGATAACTCTGCAATACGCAAAGACGGAATAGGTTATATTCTAAAAGCTCAATTAAAATTCGGACTGATGGTTATGATTTAGATACATTAAACATATAAATTAAATGCTGCGAAATGACATATGGCAATGCATCTAAAATTGCGTTATATACCTAGCGGAGCTTCATTTGCTCTTTTAAAAGATGTGGGTTTTTTTGCGTGTGACGTCATCAGATTTAATGTTAACGACTGAATTATCTCCCCCTGTTTCCAATAGGTGTGTATATTGAGTGTGATGTCATTTTGACGGAATTAACTCCCCTTGTTTCTGACTTTTTACCTTCTGAAATCAGGTAATGCATCCAATGGACTGTCTCTCTCTCTGCAATGCTTGACAGACCTGTTTTTTTTCTCTATTTTCTTTTCTTTTCTCCTCTTTTTCTGCTCTTTTTTTTAAACCCCCATGCGGCGCAAAGCACCGCCGGGGTTTGATCTGTAAACACTTTGTCCATTTCCGGTGCTTCCCCATGCGTGAAAGCCTTTTGGGAAATTTAGGCCGCATAAGATCTACAAAATTATGATAGTAAAGCCCATACGATATCCGTATTTATTACATTTCACTAGTGAGATGTAATTAATCCTATATCTTCAATACAGTGAAGATTAACGAAAAGTTATTGTCAAATCAAAACGGTACATTACATTTACTGCGTTTATTTTCAGTTTCAACTTTAGATGAAGCGACGGTAGAATAAATGGTTTTGTGGTTCCACCTTGCACAATACATTATGGTATTTACATAACTACACAACTTATATCATTTTTGTTTGGAAATCTGACCAGATAATAGCAGCAAACAACAAAAATGCATTGAAAAACCCGTTCAAAATGGCGCTCTGTTGGTGTCAAGCGTGACGTCATTAGAACCTGGCGTCAAGAATTACGCTACAAATTCCCGCGCTTTTCTGATGTAGTAATATTTGCGAAGCGTGACATGAATAGAAAATGTAATTGTTTTCCCGTTGAATACTAAATATACATTTCACTCCTATAAAACGGGTATGTGGTTACAGAAGACAGTTGATATTCTATACATGGTACATGTACATTGTAAAAGGAATTTGTAAAAATTGCGGCAGGTATGAATGATATTTTATGTAAATCATGTAAATCTCTCTCAGAAGATGACGTTATTACCAAGTCGTTGACATTTAAATTTGCAGTTAAAATGTACATTTGCGTGCTTTTAGTTTTTACAGTATTTTTGTGCTTATAACTTGACCAGGTGCAGCTTTGTGCATTGACATTGGATGGCTTGTGAATCGGGACCTCGGTAGCATCTAAAATGACTCGTGTGTTTTTGAATTTCTTACCAAAGTCTTGCGGCATATGGTCAGAAACAGTACTACGGGAGGGCCAAATAGATAATTCTTTCAACTGAAAGTACATAAAGTTAATCCACGTAACAATGATTTTTGATACACTGGATTCACTGATTTCAAACATCATGCTTAGCTCAAAGTCTTCCTTTGCCTGCCTAAGCTTCATCATTGTCAAAAAGAATTGGTCATGAGGTGATAAGGAAGTGAACTGATGAATGAGATCAGTCGCTGCTGGCCCTAAACAGTTGAAAAAGAACATAAAGTGGTTGAAATCAGTGAATCCAGTGTAATAATTGATAGCTTTGGGGTTATCCCTGAAGTTGTCTATTGTACATCTCCCCAAGATTGTACACTGTGTTCCCTCCGCTTGAGGTTCCAAATCTTCTGGTTCTGGTACCAGTTCAGCNCTGTCAGTAAGGTTTATAATACCTCTCTTCACTTGGTTCCGCAGCATCAGTCGGACGGGCATGTCTGTCAACAATGTATGGCTCAGTGTTGGGCTCTGGCTGGATTGGTTCCTATGTTACACATGTGTCAGGTTATTGTTTTTTTCTAAACAGAATTTGCAGTCTATTCGTATTTGACAAATTTGCCTTATTTACAAAAAGTAGCACACATGATTCAAATATATGTCTGCATGTGCTTAAATGTGCTTAAGTATAATGATTAAATAACACACATAAGCTTTTTAAATCAGTGTTTAAAAAAGAAACGAACAAAATTATTTCTGTGTACTATTTCATTTCTTTTGTATTTCATAATCAATTATTTTCACATGAGATCATACTGATATAAAATCAGAATCAAAACCGGAATCAAGTCTGTGAAATTAGGTATAAAATACGAAAACAGGCAATATTTACGAAAAAGAGACGATCATAAATAACAAAATGAGTCAGCTCAAGATAAATGTACATAATCGCATTGTATCTAAAGTTTAGTCCTTCGTTCTTCTTGTAATTATAATTAAGAAAAAACATTAACTAGTATAATCAAACTACGTCACACATTTTAAATCACATGATCTCATGTTTCAATAAAAAAGATAAGCCCTAATGGCTTAATGCGTGACGAAAATGTTTTTTTCCAATAAAACGGTTTGATGATGCTATAGAAAACTTGTTTGTAAATACCTAAGTCAATGCAAAACAATAACATTACAACTACACGAATGCATATTACCGCTAGTAAGCAAAACACTTGTAAGCGAACTAAACCGATGGTTTCGTAAAAAGCATTAAACATCTGATTTCGTACTTCTTTACTGTGATGGGAGCTTAGCCAATCGGCTGCCAGACGGAAGGACATTGTCTTTGACTGGGTACAGAGACTACATTAACCCTCAACTGGGATTTGACAGGATTCGACTATACATATGTGCAAAAGGTAAGTACGGTTACACTTTTGAATGAGTGAAAAGGTATTCAGAGTGTATGCAGATTCTTTTAATTTTGTCATGTGGATCAGAACCAGTATTTAACGAGAAGCTAGAGGCAGTTGAGTTTTACAATTAGAAATGTGGATAGATATAATCTGTTAGTGGCGTTGACTCTCTCGACGGGAAAGGATCAATCTTTTAATTGTTGTTATATCAAAATATAAGAAAGGTTTCAAAATATTATGTACTACATTTGTGGAATCCATGCCTTCAGTCGGACAGCATGTGTTCGTAAGACTTGATAATAATCAATTACTGAAATATTTATAGGTAATTATGAGTGCTCCCAGCCATTCGACCTCTTGTCAGCAAGTTCATCGGTGTTGTTGTAGGCCTTTCTTGAAGGCCTAAAGCTTTCAAGTAAACTTTCATTAACTAGCTTTGCATGACTTTTCTGTCAAAACACAGCCGAAGTTCTAATTTTCATCTCTAAGCCCCAGTTCAGAACCAAAACCCATTAACCTAAGTGGCGTGTAGGCCTGAAACTGACCTAAGGTGCCCTATCCTGACACAATCTTTAACCGAGTCGTTACTTATAAGACACAGAGTATAGACAATATGAAACTCGTCTAAAATGTACGTGTATGCACTTGCGTTAATAACAAATTAGGTTCTTCACCGATTCACGATTTAATTAAATTAAGACATGACATAACATGGCTATGAACGATAAACGACGGGTAGGAAAACAATATTTAATTTACACACATACTTATTTAGTTATATGTTCCAAATATTAGCTGTCTAGAACATTCAAGAGAGCTTACATGATCGGTTGATTGTTTTTAACGACTATGGGACTAAGATGATGCTATTGATTTGGCTTATGTATTGAAGATGATCTTTTGACCATTTTTATCTGGTGAAATCTATTTGTGTGGTTTTAATGAATTTATTTATTTTTCTTTCTTTTAGTGCCTGATGAGTTCGGGGGGACGGGGGGATAGTTACTAAGGAAATCCGCCATTTTGGATCCAAGATGGCGCCTTAGCAACCACCTAAACCTACCGACCCCTTCTCCCCTGCATCATCATGGGTTGTGTATTACTTTGGCGTCATTAATTTTCGCGTTACCGCCGGAAATATCTCCCCTTGTTTTTTAATAGGGTACGTGTATTGCGTGTGACGTCATCAATTTTGTGGTAATGACGGAATTAACTCCCCTGTTTCAGCATTTTGCTTCTGATTTCAGGTATTCTCTCCAGGAATCACCGCCGCTGTTTCGTTGGGGTGTCTTTTCTTTTCTCCTCTTTTTCTGCTTTTTTTTTAATCATGTATTTTCGTTTTCTTTAAAATCTTATGCATAAAACATATCTAAAAACAACAAATAGTTACAACATGCGTTATTTACAATATAAAATCCACGGCATATTTACAATGTTTTCGAGTGTGGTCAGTATTAAACTGAGATGAACTTATTTTTCGAGTAGGAAGTGAGTGTGTCGGTACTGTAGCAGGTGGTATTGCGTCCTTGTTTGAACTAAAAATAATAGTTAACCCATAGACAATTAACAATAATACATTAGCTAACGGTATAATAAAAGAATGCGGTAAGTGATTCTATTTGGACGATATACTTACAGCTAGGGTATTTTGTTATAAACCTGGCCGCTTGCACGTTGTTGTTTATGCATTCTTTGGCGATGATGTTTCCTAATGCGCTCCTTGTCGTTTGATATTTTTTGTCGTTCCTTCCTGTACATGTCTGCTTGCCGTTGTATCATTGCTGTTGGCGGAGGAAGTCGGATAGAATGTAGAAAAGTGTGTCGTCTGAGCTTGTCAGAATCGTACGGGAAGCTTTAGATGACGTCACGGTCGTCGAACGTGACGTCACTATCATCGATCGATATCCGCTCAGGCTTCTATGTAAAATCAAAAGAATGTTGGAAGACGGAGTGGTCAATTTCAGTTTTGAGGGGTCAATGGCTCCCTCCAAGGATTATCCCTGGGAAACATAAACGAAAATAGCTATTTTTTCCATCTATCATGTCTTGTAAAGGGTTGTTTTGTTTCAAGGATTCCATACTGTAAATACACTGGTCATGATAGCTCCTTGCAAGCTGTTAGACAACCCTGTGTGGTAAACTTGTAGCTGAAGTTATTTAACAATTTTTAGCTATTCTATAGCTTTAAAATAGTTACGATTCAAGAAATAGTTAGAATTGTCATGAAATACGTTTTAAAATAAAGAAAATATCTGATAATCGTTGCTAAGCGTAGACTGAACCGTCCTTCAAAGCCTGGTGTCGTGTCAACTACCGTTAGTGTGACGTCATAACCGAGTATAAGAGTTACTTCCCTTCTACCGTAAATGATTTTGGTCTAATTTTTTTCATACAATACACACTGTAAAAACATTACAGAGAAAAAAACACTAAAAACTGTTATTTTTCCTTGCAAATTAAGTATTTTATCTGATGAAATGAATTAAATGATTAATTTATCGATATTTTAACGTAAAAAAAGACATTTTTCATCAAACTTTCATGCTGAACGAGCTGATCAATACGCATGTATGGGATGACCGTTTTTCGTGTAGGAAGTGTGCGTGTTGGTGCTCTGGAAGGTGTTGTAGCATGTGGTGTTGCGTCCTTTGTTTGAACTGGAAAAAAATAGTTAATACGCAGACAATTCACAATAATACATTAGCTAACGGTATAATAAAAGAGTAAGGTAAGTGATTCCATAATCTATTCGGACAATATACTTACAGTGTAGTGTAGGTTATGTGCGTGTCTTTGTCTGTACATGCGTTGTCTGTGCTGTTTCTTGATGCGGTCCCTGTTGTTACTGATTGTCTGTCATTCTCTTTTGTTGTTTTCTTTATGTTGCTGTACCTGTGCAGGCGTTGGCGGAGATGACTGGACGGTTAGTATTTAAGCTTGTCAGAGTCGTACGGGAAACTTAAGATGACGTCACGATCGTCGAATGTGACGTCGACATCATCGATCGATATTGGCGGAGTTATCTCCCCTTGTTTATAACTTATACCTTCTGATTTAAGGTATTCTCTCTCTAGGCGACGCTGTTTCGTTGTTTTTTCTCTCTTTTCTTTTCTGTTCTCTAATTTTTCTGCTTTGTATGGGGCCGTGGGTTAAGGGAGTTGCTAAGCCATCTTGGATCCAAGATGGCGGATTTCCTTAGCACCCTTGACTAATCAATCATCGATCAGAGAAAAGCTACTTATATTTTTTTAAGTTAACACGGGTCTTAGTGCCGAGCAAAGCGACGTCAAAATATCTTCTGGTAATGAAGTCTCTCCCGTGGATCAGCTCAAAGATGTGACACATTACGGTACATATCGCTCAACCGTCTTCATATGTACATGTGGTTGGGACATTAAAAAACTTCCATTTTTCAAACAAAGTAGAAGAGAATGGAAGTTAGTTACAGTGTATAACATCCAAAAAGTGTAATAGTAGTTACAGTGTATAACATCCAAAAAGCGTATTAGTATTTAGAGTGTATAACATCCAAAAAGGTGTAATAGTAGTAAGAGTGTATAACATCCAAAAAGTGTAATAGTAGTTACAGTGTATGAGATAGAAGAGAAGAGAGAAAGTATGTGTGTATATTACTTTTACTACAGTATAGACCAGATCTTTTAACCATGTATAATCTGATCTGTTAGATACAGCATCAGAGGTAAATAGGAGTTATCACGCTTGCCCTATGAAAACAATAGAGAATATGACAACAGTTATCTCCCTTGTTCTGATCGCATACACTCCCCATATAAATAGTCTTCTCAAATGTACGCCTTTTCTTCCCCTGAGTCAACAGTTCTCTGGGTGATTTTGGTACCTCTATTTCTACAAACTGTTTAAAACCCCTATGGACTACGTCATATTCGGGAACAAAAGTGTGTTTTTTCTATTTGTTATTTGTTTTATTTACCTCGAAGAACAACAACAATATGTTGCGAGGACAAAGTCAATCCTAACTGACGAGCACACAGACTGAGTGAGAGAAGAATCTTACTTTGTCAGCTCGCCCTTTCTACATTCCTTTCTGTATGCCTTATTTTGAGTAAGTACAGTACCTGACTGGTGCACCAGGTAACAAATGTTACAGTACAGTGTGGCAACGTCCTTCAAAATAAACAACATCACAAACTAACATACAATGTAGACATAACGGAGAGGATAATGACGAGAGTAATAACAATATCAAGCTGTTGTCATTAATGAGAGATTAATCTCCCGGTAATAACGTATATTTCCAATGAGCGTAAAGACACGGGGAAAGGACACGACTATGAGCCCCCTGTCTTACACAAAGCCATGTTACCAGTCTAACACAGGAGCAGTTTACCAGACACTAAGGAGAACATTGTACTGTTTCTTAATATTGAGAACATTTTAACAATTATACGTTATGATGCCAAAATATGTGCTACGGTATGATTTCTCACACGGCTCGATCTCTCACCCCTTTTCATTCTCTGGGTGATGTAGACAACTTAAGTCCTTCGTCATTTCCACACTGTGCGTTTTATATCCATTGGAGATGTCAGTTGAATCGTGTCCATATTATATCTAGACCTAGGTTTAACGGCATCAGCCTGCCATGTAAGTATTCCCGTCGCTTCCCTGTACATTCTCTTTAAGACGACATTGTATCTATATAGTTTAAGTCTCCTGGTAAAGTTCTTAATACGTCAGGTTATAGCTGAACAAATGGTATATCATAACAAAATTATTGTTCTTAATACGTCAGGGTATGGCTGAGCAAATGATATATTCTAACAAAATAATTGTTCTTAATACGTCAGGGTATGGCTGAACAAATAGTATATTCTTACAAAATTATTGTTCTTAATACGTCAGGGTATGGCTGAACAAATGGTATAACCTTACAAACGTATTGTTCTTTATACGTCAGGGTATGACTGAACAAATGGTATATCCTTAAAAAATAATTGTTCTTAATACGTCAGGGTATGGCTGAACAAACGGTATATCCTTACAAACGTATTGTTCTTAAACCATCAAGGTATGGCTGAACAAATGGTATATCCTTACAAAATTATTGTTCTTAATACGTCAGGGTATGGCTGAACAAATGGTATAGCCCAACAAAACTATTGTTCTTAATACTACAGGGTATGGCTGAACAAATGGTATATCCTTACAAACGTTTTGTTCTTAATACGTCAGGTTATAGCTGAACAAATGGTATATCATAACCAAATTATTGTTTATAATACGTCAGGGTATGGCTGAACAAATGGTATATTCTTACAAAA
>NW_018406860.1:78140-78386 GCF_002113885.1 Mizuhopecten yessoensis
AAACAAATGGTATATCCTAACAAAATAATTGTTCTTAATACGTCATGGTATGGCTGAACAAATGGTATATCCTAACAAAATTATTGTTCTTAATATGTGAGGGTATGGCTGAACAAATGATATATTCTAACAAAATAATTGTTCTTAATACGTCAGGGTATGGCTGAACAAATGGTATATCCTAACAAAATTAGTGTTCTCAATACGTCAGGGTATGGCTGAACAAATGATATATTCTAACAAAAT
>NW_018406860.1:82441-82674 GCF_002113885.1 Mizuhopecten yessoensis
AATTGTTCTTACATGTAACTCGTCAGGGTATGGCTGAACAAATGGTATATCCTTACAAAATTATTGTTCTAAATACGTCAGGGTATGGCTGAACAAATAGTATATCCAAACAAAATTATTGTTCTTAATACGTCAGGGTATGGCTGAACAAATGGGATATCCTTACAAAATTATTGTTCTTAATACTACAGGGTATGGCTGAACAAATTATATATTCTAACAAAATAATTGTT
>NW_018406860.1:90574-91082 GCF_002113885.1 Mizuhopecten yessoensis
ATCAGGGTATGGCTGAACAAATGGTACATTCTTACAAAATTATTGTTCTTAACACGTCAGGGTATGGCTGAACAAATGGTATATCCTTACAAACTTATTGTTCTTAATACATCAGGGTATGGCTGAACAAATGGTACATTCTTACAAAATTATTGTTCTTAATACGTCAGGGTATGGCTGAACAAATGGTACATTCTTACAAAATTATTGTTCTTAACACGTCAGGGTATGGCTGAACAAATGGTATATCCATACAAAATAATGGTTCTTAATACGTCAGGGTATGACTGAACAAATGGTGTATCCTTACAAACGTTTTGTTATTAATACTTCAGGGTATGGCTGTTCAAATGGTATATTCTTACAAAATTATTGTTCTGAACACGTCAGGGTATAGCTGAACAAATGGTATATCCTAACAAAATAATTGTTCTTAATACGTCAGGTTATGGCTGAACAAATTGTATATCCTAACAAAATTATTGTTCTTAATACGTGAGGGTATGGC
>NW_018406860.1:91448-91540 GCF_002113885.1 Mizuhopecten yessoensis
ACTGAACAAATGGTATATCCTAACAAAATTATTGTTCTTAATACTATAGGGTATGGCTGAACAAATGGTATATCCTTACAAACGTTTTGTTC
>NW_018406860.1:92009-109317 GCF_002113885.1 Mizuhopecten yessoensis
AGTACGGCTGAACAAATGGTACATGTATATCCTAACAAAATTATTGTTCTTAATACGTCAGGGTATGGCTGAACAAATGGTTTATCCTAACAAAATTATTGTTCTTAATACGTCAGGGTATGGCTGAACAAATGGTATATCCCAAGAAAGTTATTGTTCTTAATACGTCAGGGTATGGCTGACCAAATGGTACATCCTAACAAAATTATTGTTCTTAACACGTCAGGGTATGGCTGAACAAATGGTATATCCTAACAAAATTATTGTTCTTCATACGTCAGGGTATGGCTGAACAAATGATGTGTCCTTACAAACGTATTGTTCTTAATACGTCAGGTTATGGCTGAACAAATGGTATATCCTTACAAAGGAATGGTTCTTGATACTTCAGGGTATGGCTGAGCAAATGGTATAAACAAATGGTATATCCCAAGAAAGTTATTGTTCTTAATGCGTCAGGGTATGGCTGGACAAATGGTATATCCCAAGAAAGTTATTGTTCTTAATGCGTCAGGGTATGGCTGATCACATGGAAAACAGTAACAAAATAATGGTTTTTAATACGTCAGGGTATGGCTGAACAAATGGTATATCCTTACAAAGTAATGGTTCTTGATACGTCAGGGTATGGCTGAGCAAATGGTATATACTAACAAAATAATGGTTCTTAATACGTCAGGGTATGACTGAACAAATGGTTTATCCTAACAAAGTTATTGTTCCATCTCAACGTGCCAGGAGTGGCTGAACAAACATGTTAATCCCTCATCTTTTGAGTTTTCATTCACAATACGGCAGGGACGACTGAACAAAATGTAAATCCCCACACATTTATTTGTCACTCTTACATGATGTAGCATGTTAGGGTACGTGTATAGCTGAAAATGTGCTTTACTGAGCGAATTTTATTCAGATCGTAACAAAACTTATTATCTTTTACCGTATTTTTTTTCTGCTGTATATAGTTGTAGAGTTCCCACAATGGGGCCCGTGACCTCTTTTCCGGTATCAAGGTTTGAAAGTTGATTTTGGTCAATTTGAGGGTGCTGATCAAAATGATCTGGGGTGAACCTCGTGGAAATGCGGGCTAACTCGGTCGGACGCGAAATTTCAAAATGGCCGCCTCTGGGCGTCTAGTATATCATAAAAATACATATCATTGCTTCTAGATGTCCGCTTCAAATGCTTTTAGGTCTAAATACATGTTTTGAAGGTCAGGGAGGATTGTTTTTGTCAATGATTTTGTTCATTTCGTGTTTAACGTCATCGCAACAGCAAGAATCATATGATTGGTCTGGCTTGGTTTTAATTTGTTGAATGTCCTAATGTCATTTAAGGACCTGCCTCCATTCGTGTTGTGTAAGCGTGCATGTATGTATGTGTTCCGAAGACGGGGTATGTTGGTTGAATTGCCTCCTTGTGATCTGATGCCGACTTTATAGTGTTATCTCACTGAAACACCATGTCGAAGGCACCCATTCCAGCATTCCGTCCGGTCACATTTTACTTACAATCGGTAAAGTAGTTGTTACCTTTCCCCTTAATTCTGATCGTTAAGCAGGGAATAACAACTACAATTTTTAAGGACTTTGGTATGTCCCGGTCTGGGGACAGAACCCATTGCCTTCCGCACCTGGAAGAACGCTCAACATTAAAGCCAAAAATGAGATGTTGCCAGGCAAGACACTAGAAAATAAAAGGTAGTTAGAAAAAGATAGAAATATAATACAGATATCAAATACTGCAATGGGTGTAGCAGATTGATTTTGGTCGCTGTTAAGTCCCCAGATAGAGATTCCAAAAGCAAATCCCCTACAGATCATATGAGGACGGGTGTCTAATCGCCGCCACAAACAACAAGCAGTTAGAAGAGACCGAAACAGGAAAGATAGGAAGCGAGAAAAAACTAAAGGGTTGTTATTGGGAAACAGATTAATTTTGGTATATTTTATATCCCCGTCGGAGAAGACACGGACGAAATCCTGTACAGGGCCCTCAAATTAGTCGCCTCTTGTGGTCATGCATACGGATCAAGCAGACCTATTTTCCCCCAACCTGCACAGGCTGTTTGGTCAATATAACATATGTAGACCTTCAGTCATCATCTTCCTCTTTTCCAAGAGTCACTTCATGTAACTTTGTAATCATTACTTTCATCATCCTCATCAAAATCATCACGCAAGTATGTATCTGCTCATGAGTTATGTTTAGCCAAGTCATGCCAACCTCCTGAAAGTGCATTCTTGTTTAACCTCACTGATACACTTCTCCCGTGGATCAGGGGCTGCATTTGGCTTGTTATAATTCGGTTGAATGTTAGCTTGGTAGTTCACATAAAGATTGTAAGAATCAAGATGTGGTGGGATGGGGCACTTGGACTTCTTTTTCATCTCACCCCACTTCAGTGCTCTAGTTTCACCTAAAGGTTTACTGATTTTATCATTGTAGATGTGTCGAATGGTGAATGTGGTCATTTGCTGAAGAACCTCTTGTGTCACTGGAAAGCTTTACAACGTCTTTCTTAAAATTGCGTGCCTTGAGAGTTTTAGTTTCCCATGTCCATTGAAGCCAGTATTGTATCGCATCCGCTGTGGATATGTAATTGGATTAAGGTTTTAGCTATCTCAACAGAGCCAAGACCTCTACAGCTAATGATTTTGTTCTTCTATTTGTTACCAAGTGTGTCCTCAAGCTGTGCAGGTCCGCTATAATCCCACTGCATGACCATCAGAGGCGATTGATGTGAGGGGTGGGGTTGCAGAATTGGGAGGTCTCGTCCTTGTCCTCTACGAAGAGGGTATTTCAGAGACCAAAATTGATCAGCTTCCCCCATTACAACACTTTAGATAGTTCTCGTTTCCTATCTATCATGTCTTCTTTCTTTTCTAACTACTTGCTGCTTGTGGCGGCGATTCCCTAGGCACCTGTCCTCATATGATCCATTGGGGATTTGCTTTTTGGACATAAACGCGACCAACATTAATCTGCTACACCCATTGCAATGTTTGTGATCTGTATTATATTTCTTTCTTCTTCTAACAACCTTCTATTTCCTAGTGCCTTGTTCGGCAACACCTCATTTTTGGCTTTGACGTTCGCCCAGGTAAGGAAGGCAATTGGTTCTGTCCCCAGGTCGGGACAAACCAAAATCCTTGAAAAATGTAGTTGTTATTCCCTGCTTAAGGTTCAGCATTAGGGGAATGACAACAACTGCTTGACCCTTGTCTGTATAATGTGACATGACGGAATACTGTGCTTGGGGCCTTCGGCATGGTATTTCAGTGAGATAGCACTATAAAGTCGGTATCAGATCTGCGCTATCACAAGGAGGCAAGTCCACCAACATACCCCGTTTCCGGCACACTTACACACATGCACGTTTACACAACACACATGGAGGCACGTCCTTAAATGACCTTAGCTTTTAATAGGACTTTAAACAAATTAAAACCAAACCAAACCAATCATACGATTCTGGCTGAGGCGAGGATGTTAAACACGAAATGAACAAAATCATTGACTAAACAGTTCCTACAATGGCTGTTTTATCTAGTTTACAATGGTTAAAGATGAAAACAGTCTCCCTGGTATTTTCCTTTGCAACAGCTGGCGGTTAACCTGGGTTTTGACAGCAAAACAAAATTAAAAAATTACTTGTATCGAGTTATTGTGCTAATAAATGAAATCCCTGACAGTCAAAACATATATTTAGACCCAAAAATAATTTGAAGCGGACATCTAGAAGCAAGGATATGTATTTTTATGATATACTAGACGCCGGGTGGCGGCCATTTTGATTTTCGCATCTGACCGAGTTAGCCCAAATTTTCGCAAGGTTCACCCCAGGTCATTTTGATCAGCACCCTCAAATTGACCAAAATCAACTTTCAAACCTTGGTCTCGGAAAAGTGGTCACGGGACCCCATTGTGGGAACTCTACTATAGCAACAAAGCTTATCATATTGTACGAAACATACTATTAAATGTGACATGTGCATACATATAAAAAGTGACAAAACCCGCTCTGAGTTTTAACCTTATTTTCACTGTCGTATAATCACATGAGTTAGGGTGAGAGAACACTGGACATTGACCAGGAGTAATGAAGTTCGGGCGGATCTATTCTCATATTGGTACTCGGATTCGGGGCACTAATACATTACAACATGTAGCTTTAGGTTAACAGCAATACTTCATTTCTATCATAACTAAAAACCTTTTAGATCCTTCATCTATTTACTTGTAGGATAGGTCTATAAATCACGTACCAGCCGTTTTGGCTGTGAACCAACGAGAAAATCATTCCCTATATCCGTTTACGTTAGATAATTTACCGGTATGATGGCGATCGATGTTAGGTGGGGGGCGGATGGTTAGTTAGAGGTGCTAACCCGTTCTGATATATGTATGTATCAGTCCTATTGAGCGAAAAAAGAGAAAATGCCCTCCAAAAATTCAGGAACCACCTAGATTGTCTGGGGAGTAAGGCTGTGTAGGTTGATATTCAGGAGCCACCTAGATTGTCTGGGGAGTAAGGCTGTGTTGGTTGATAATCAGGAACCACCTAGATTGTCTGGGGAGTAAGGCTGTGTAGGTTGATAATCAGGAACGAGTCCGGCTCTACAGGATTGTACGGTACGCACATTCTCTACTTTCAGTTTTGTTTTCTTATATTCATTGTAAATTAACTGAATTACTGACCAATCAGTATGCTCTATTACTGATTAATCAGTATGTTATTTTACTGACCAAACAGTATGCGCTGTCTTAACAGTTTGTAGCGAAATTCAGGGACCTCTCTAGTTAACCACTTTCTGTTGTAATATATAAAAATAATAATATACAACAATACAGCAATCACTGTTTGTAAAACCTCCAATTCTTCTGTTTTTGCTTTCACAAAATATTCATGTTTAAAAGACACATCTTCCAGCCTTCCTGTCATAAAAAGGAAACTTTTTTTTAGTAGCCGAGAGTGTTGAGGCAACACTTGCATGTAAGGTTTAACCACAAGAAAGCGATACTGAGGCGATTAACGTTTGGTATATTTATACTGGCCAACATGTTCAACATAGTCATCATTCAATAGCAGAGAGATGATCATGTTTAGGACTGCCTCACTTACGAAACATATATTGTGGATCAGCAAACATGCAAACTGCTGAAAAAGTAAGATAACTTGATATCACTCCTCAAACTCAGGGCATTACATGTAACTTCTTTTTTTCCAGCTGAATAGATTAAAAATACAGTAATTTAAAGTTTTCCACAACTATTAGCTAATGCTACTTTGGTAATCTCCGAATTCTCTGATTTTTATGAATTCTCCCTTTATTGATAGTAACACCAAGCTTCTCCACCAACGTTGTTTATGGGGACTTCTCCGAATATCACGACTTCCATGGTAGATGTCGAATGCTGGCGAACAAACCTATAAGACAGGTTTTCGAGAGACACAGCTTCATGAAGACCATGATTTTATCTGAAATTACTCCTTTTCTTGTGCGAAATAGATGTTTTGTACTGTGTCCATTAGTGTTCGTTTAGGCTTCATGCACTACCAACGCTTTTTCTATGAGAGCTGGACACTACTTAGATATCACCAAGACTTACATGACGGGTGTCGTGGATGAAACAGGAGCTGCTTTCCCCTCCGAAACCCCTGATTTGAATTGTTTAAGAGTCTCGGTGCGAATAATGCCTCATAGTTGCCCTTGATTTAGCGACTGTCTTCCTATTGGTTCTGGCTTATTTACTGCTGCATCTCTTAGGTAACCTCATATCAAACACTTACAAGGGAAGTCTTATGAACTGCGTTTAAATATAGAAAACGTGGGATATGGTCAATTTCTTTATGTTATTTTATCAAATTGTTTAAATTGTATACCAGTCGCCTTAACAGCATGTTATAACAGGTATACTATTGTATATTTATAGAATAAACATGAGTGAAATTGTCAATGTAACTGTGCCTGACAGGCAAACTATTTCCCTAGGCCGAATCCCGAGGCACAGACGATGCAATTAGTCTTGAGGCGACAATAGAAAAATCATTTCGCGAGTATTCTGTCTGGTAATCCAATTTGAAAGACTATTTGCTGGTGTGAACTTTTCCGTTGTCATTGTTGATTGTATATACGTGTCATTTATCATAGGAAATCGATTTGATCAAGGGAAACCAGGATTTCAGCATCGTATTCTGAAATTCCATACTTTAACTGTATGTTATAAAATGTACCGATACAAATTGCATACAAATTCATAAATATCACTTTGTGTTGCCAACATTTTCAAAATGTTGAAATTGTGTTGGTTTATTAAATAAAATATTGATTTAACGAGTATTAATTAAACTAAGCACCAATACATGTATACCAAGCCGCAAGTTATGAGAATTCACCTTCGTCTGCAGCTATGTTTCAATCGGCAATACACATTCTGAGGGGTCAGGGTCAAATACTAGCTCAGCCCTCTTCTCTGATTGCCTCAACCAACTTGGCGCCATGACACGGGTGTAGAAGGACGATTGGGAAGTGATTTACGCAAATACTTGCGTTTGGATTGGTTTGGACAACAGGGTCATAAATTTCAAAACGGTTGGTTATTAGTTCCTTGAATGTTATCCGTCAATTAAGGACAGACAATAGCCTTTTATAGTCGTCTTACATATAGGGATAAGAACGCAAAACATACGTCCTTATATTATAACAGCCGGTACAAATGATGTTTCGTTGAATTATATAACAATCTATTTACTACAAAGTACACATTATGTGTTTTCTACCTGCTAAACTGTTAAGGTTATGCAGTAAGCATTAGGGTACAACAATACATGACGTTTTAGACGATATCTGACTTTAAAACTACATATATACTAAAAAGTACTAAATACAAATAGCATTGCCACCATTGTTAAGTTATTATAAACAAAGCAAGCTAGAACTGGTTAGATAAAAGTAGTGTAAAAATACGCTTTAGAAAAAGGTTTATCCTGACTGGTTTTTTTACTATGAACTTAATTAATCAATTTAAAAAACGAACCTGATAATCAATCCTGAAAATCGCTGCCATGGTAAGAAGGAATGAGAATGATATAGCATGCATATTGAGAATCAGGACAGCACTTTAATCACCTTGTCAAAGTCACCTAGGCAACCGCGTCAGGCGGACACACAATAGCACGTTATAAACTGTCATTTTAGTAATACAGAACAACCAGGAAGCGAGTTCTAACACTGGCTTATCTATCTGTCGCTCCCGAAAATAACCACCAGAAACTTAACGTTAAATAATTTAATCGTTCTTTCTGTCCATGAGCAAAACATGTTGATTTAGTATCAAAACCATACGTATCATCGCCTAAATTAATGTTTCTACTTCTGTTGTTTCCATAGTTTCTTTTGGATGTCGGTGATATATTTTTCAGAGGTTTCATTCCCAATATATGATCTAATATAAGTTGTACATGTAACAAAGTATGGTTTACAGAGCTGTGTGACTATTTATTTACTTTAAGTTTGAAGAAATCATGGGAACCCTGTTTGAAATCTGTTAAAGCAAAGATTATGTACAAATCCTGTTTCATAAATGTTCACCCTTAGCGAAGAACTGTTTTTCGAAAAACCGCTTAAATACAATATATCTATAAATAAAACTGATCACATCTTTCTGATGGAATGTGTTGGTTTTTTAGGCTGGTTGCCGCAATTTTCTTTTCAAGATACACTGAAACAGACAACTCAATTGGACGCAGTTCTGGTACCGTAAAGCCCCACGTGACCAGAGTTGGATAAACGGAAGTACCTACCGAGGCAAGACTCGCCTGAAGCTCAGATGATAAGGGAAAACATCGTAGGAATGACCAGTTCCCAGATGGTCCAATACTGGCTCAGGGAGTTACCTACATTGCCCGAAATATCCTCGTTGATCCGGTAAAGGTCCTTTTTGTTTGTTAATCCCCTAAATGAGAAAAACAATGAATAGCAAATCACAGATGAACCAAAACGCAAGTCTGTGATTCCTTAACCAGATGTCCAAACTATGTATGAAATTGTGTCTCCAGACAAATCCACTGCTGACGTAATATTTGTCTGAAAGCACTATCACATTGTCTGCTTTGCAAAATGAATAGCTTTGCTTGAAAACCAACGAAACCCTATCTATACATTTTCCAGATTTTTGAAAGACGAAATACTGACTAATCACACTTCTGTATTACAATCTTTCTGAATACCCATTAATGATAAGGATGTGGACCTGCCTCGATTCTATTGAATTCCAAAACTTCAAACGAATCATTATAATCAACGTTTTGTCGCTGGTCTTTCTGGTTGCTTTAATTAAGCCATCATCTTTTCTTCTCATTGCCATACATAGTACCACGAAATCAGGGTTATCGTCGTACTGTGACATTGTGGAGTGGATACATGGAATAAAAGGAAGGTTGGTTTTGAAGTTTTCAAAATAGGGTTTAATCGAATCTGGTCATCCTCTTTTCAAAAATGTTCGACTCTTTACACTGCATTCGTCATACCAACTGAAGGAACGCCTTTGTTTTATTATAAAAAACTACTTCTATTCAAAGAAAGGCGAACGGCAATGTTAATATACAGTTGACAATTATGATAGAGCATTTTTGTGAAAAGGTCAATAAAGGCCAAAATGAAATCAAGTGAGGATGCAATCGTGAAATTAATTGAGTTCCTGGTTGACAATATCTATGTTGAGATTGTTGGTGAGATTTTCCAGCACAGCGTAGGCACTGTAGCGACTGGCCTATTTGTTTTGTTTTCATTTAAAGCATTATTAATCGATGAGCTCATCAGAACCGGTATCAAAAACTAAAACAAGCTAAATTTTTCAATTTCACATTCAGATATGTTTGTTTCTTTTTCAATAAGAAATGTATTGACCATGACAATCTTATATCCCCTCCTCAGTTTGAAATCAAGGACATTGCAGACTCTTTTACTTTCCACATTCTTTAATTACAACATGATCAACATGGACGGCTTACTTCTAAGTTGTATGACAAGCAGGACGATTTCGACTTTCTGATCATGAACTTTCCTTTTCTTGATAGTTACATTCCTCCTCCCCAAATTCAGTGTCTACATGTCACCGTGGTATCAGTATTCAAGACGAGCTTATTCTGAATATCTTGACTTTCGTGATAGATGTCGACTGCTGTACAACACAGAGGTTCGAAAAATTAAGGTTGATCTCATTGGGAGATGTGCTATATCGTTGTGTGCTATGAAGGTTGGTCTCATTGGGAGATGTGTTATATCGTTGTGTGATATGAAGGTTGATCTCATTGAGAGATGTGTTATATCGTTGTGTGGTATGAAGGTTGATCTCATTGGGAGATATGTTATATCGCTGTGTGATATGAAGGTTGGTCTCATTGGGAGATGTGTTATATCGTTGTGTGATATGAAGTTGGTTTCATTGGGAGATATGTTATATCGCTGTGTGGTATGAAGGTTGATCTCATTGGGAGATATGTTATATCGTTGTGTGGTATGAAGGTTGATCTCATTGGGAGATATGTTATATCGCAGTGTGATATGAAGGTTGGTCTCATTGAGAGATGTGTTATATCGTTGTGTGGTATGAAGGTTGATCTCATTGGGAGATATGTTATATCGCTGTGTGATATGAAGGTTGGTCTCATTGGGAGATGTGTTATATCGTGATATGAAGATCGATGTTTTTGATTATTCTCAGTGTGTTTTGTTGTTGTGTTGTCGGTGTGAGGAAGTGGCATTACTTGACTTTTGCCTAAATATCGTCAAGCTAACTCATCCCGTACACCTGGTACAGTGGTATTCTCCTTTCAATAGTTTCCATGTAAATATTTCCTTTGTTTATGTTTTGCCATGGTTTAATCGATTTTGAGTTCGAAGTATAGTTTTGTTGATACTTTGGTATTCTCCTGTTGTTTCTTTTATAGAATATGAATACAATTTAACCTGATAACGGGTTCACCACAAGAAAATATTCTGTTAATCCTACCTGAGTGATCTGTATGGGACACACATGTAGCTTACACTATTAGATATGGCAGAAAAGATCGAACGATGGACTTGAATATTAGGATCACATACACTTTTAGCTGCATGATTTCTTTACAAGTTATAAATTACAATATGGAGTATCATGCAGAGAAAAATCTTGCTATGACGTCTCACGTTCTTGTTGTACAGTGCGTACCGGTAAAATGACAATATCAATCATGTTTCCATCAACGGTCTTTCAGAGGCAACACCAAACAAATATTATAGAAGTGCTTAACTACGGCGAAGCCCTGCTTGCTTATGTCAGGTTGATTCATTCTTAACTGGCGTGTAAATAGTACCGTGCGGAGTGTGCGAGGCGTGCGAGAGATCCGCCCTAGCCATCCCTATCTCTGGGATACATCTGACGAAACACGCGCGCTGTACCGCAGGGGACATCCTTAATCTCGGCCAAGCCAGCAGTTGTAACTTGCCGGCATGTTATGTTATCTTGTTTTCATCATCTATTGCTTATAGGTATAGCTCCGTCTATAGATCCATGTATAAAGTATACTCATTCAGTATATGTAGCATGCATTTACTTAAACACCTGTTACTTAATATTGTAAGTAAAAAAATGTTAATCGCAGCATTATAAGGACGTAATCTCCTAGAAATCAAGGTAATCCGAGCTAAGCTTACGTCACATTATATAGTCTTTGTCACTTAATCGTAATCTATGTCATCTACCCGTAATCTAGGTCACTAAATCGCAATCTAGATCACTTAATCGTAATCTATACCAATCAACCGTAATGTATGTCACTTAATCGTAATCTAGGTCACTTAATCGTAATTTATGTCACAGACCTTTGTCATATTATTCCGAAGTAAATCATATATCTTATAAAAGTGACATACAGTACGTAACCTACATCAATGATAATTATATCTTTTATTTATCCAGGGATACATATTTAGACATGTCTAATTTACAATATAGCCCTGCATCGATATATTTACAGATATCACAGAAAAATACATATAAGCTGCATGAAAGACATTTGCAGATTAAAATACATGTATATTAAACACAAATACAATACTTATTCAAAAAGTATATTGTTATATCATAAAGTAAGTACTAAACTAAAGTTTTGAGAAGAAATCCTGTAGGTATTTGCGTTTAAAAGCAGCAACACTACACGCATTTCTAATATTTCCATTCAGTCCATTCAATAAAACAGAACTTGTGTACACAAATGAATGTTTAAAATAATTAGTTCTAGCAGTGGGAATATAAAACTTGTTGGAAACTGATGACCTTGTATTTCTAAAACTGATATCCTTGACATTGCTAAACATATTACTCAAAACACTTGGAGTATCCCCATGTAAAATTTTGTAAGCAAGAACTGCTTTCATAAAATAAAAATAAATCTTTTATTAGCAGCCACTTTATTTATTTTTAAAGCAAAATGGAAGGGGTAAAAACGTCTCTTATATTTAATAAAACTTTAGCTGCCCTTTTCTGAAGTTTTGAGATTTTATGAATATATGGTTTGTTATCAGCCTCACACTAGACTACAGAACAATAGATAAAATGTGAGAAAACTATACTTTGATAAACTTTACTGAGAACATCAATAGACAAGAAAGGTCGTAACCTTTTCAGAACACCAATCTTTTTCGAAACTTTCTTTGATATGCAAACAATGTGGCCTTTCCAAGAAAGACAACAGCGGACAAAAACACCAAGGAGTTTTGCACAATTGACAGTTTCTATAATTAAGTTATCAATAGTAATGTTCAGCTCACGATATTTAGATAACTTTTGAGACGATCCAATCAACATGCACTGAGTTTTGTTCAGATTAAGACTAAGTTTGTTTTCTCTCATCCACTGAATTGTACATTCTAAGTCTTCTATCATTTGTTTTTTCTAAAATCTCTGCTGTTTTGTTCCCAACACTTTGTGTCATCTGCATGCGTTACTACAGTAGAATGTTTTAGACATTTAGGGTAGTCATTAATTTTTAAAATGAAAAGCAGAGACCGCAGTATAGAGCCTTGCGGTACACCACTATTGATAGGTTAAAAAAACAGATATTTCATGACCACAACTTAAAGCATGTGATCTGTTTGATAGGTAAAAAGCAAAGAATTTTAACGAAAGAGTTGATACAGCGTAAGCTTTAAGTTTATGTAAAAGAACAGCATGATTAACAGTGTCGAATGTCTTGCAAGGTCGATAAAACAGCACCAGTTAGTGAACCTTCATCAATATTTGTTAGCCATTTGTCTACAATATGTACTAGAGCTGTATCAGTAGAATGATTTGGACGAAATCCAAATTGGTAATCACTAACCAATTTGTTGTGTGAAAGAAAATCATAAAATATGTATTATGTACATGCTTTTCTAAGATCTTACCGAGGACACATCATACAGTGACAGGTCTATAATTGTTAACTAGGGTAGAGTCAACTGCTTAAATAGTAGGTGTGACCTTGGCCTTTTTCCACTCAGAAGGAAAAACTCCTTTTGAAATTGATATTAACCAAATTTGCGGTTAAAGGAACCTCACCCAAGCTTACGAATAGCGTACACAATGGTCACTACAACCCAACAGAATAACACCTGACTCAACATACCAAATAGAGTCCGAGATATAGATATGGTCTATGAGGGTACTCGAGTCTTTAGTAACACGCGTAGGTATAGATATGGTCTATGAGGGTACTCGAGTATTTAGTAACACGCGTAGGTATAGTTATGGACTATGAGGGTACTCGAGTATTTAGTAACACGCGTAAATGTAGATACGGTCTATGAGAGTGCGCGAGTCTTTAGTAACACTCGTAGGTGTAGATACGTTCTATGAGAGTACTCGAGCCTTTAGTAACACGCGTAGGTATAGTTATGGACTATGAGGGTACTCGAGTATTTAGTAACACGCGTAAATGTAGATACGGTCTATTAGGGTACTCGAGTCTTTACTAACACGCGTAAGTGAAGATACGGTCTATGAGAGTACTCGATTCTTTAGTAACACGCGTAGGTGTAGTGATTTGTTGGTGTAAATTTTGTAATATCATCAAGTCTTTCAGTCTAGAGAATTTACATGTAAGTTCATCTACATTAAAATCACACAGTACCATACTAAATTGTTGTTCTCCGTAGATAGTTTCTTCATAATTTAGTCAAACTGGTCATATCAATCAACTAATTCACCCGGTTGTCTGTACACTGTTACACATATTATTGGTGAAGTGTTTTGGCCCAAGTGTTGTAGTAATTCCAAGTTAATTTCACAATTCTCTGCAGTTGACGGGAAAGCTTTTTTTAATATTACAAATATGGCATCTGTTAATGTGACGGATAAATGCAAAGGTCCAATGTATACGTATTATCCAACAACGGGATATTTCACTACTGTCGACCATATTATTATTGACTCAAGTTGTTTCGATTTGGTTAAACATTGTGAAGTTTTAGATGATCATGAGTTAAATGTTTCTGAACACAATCCTGTAATTTGCATGATGAATATTCCGAAACAATTTTGCAAAGTTTTAAGTCCCGAATACGTCAGATTTAATTGGAGAAAAGCTGAAATGAATGGGTCTATTGACTTTTATAGATATCATGTAAATTGTCTCCTTAACAATGTCTCCTTAACAAACACAAAAAGATTTTTTTTTCTTCTGAATTTTCATCTCGGATTATTGTCATAGTTTTCCGTTACCTGATTTTTAAGAACATGATTTATTTTTTAAAGTCACCTTTTGCTGTGCCATCTGCTTCTTCACTTTACCAAATTATTTTAGAGGAAAAATATGCAGTAGATTCTCTTACAGTAATTGTGTGTATATGTTTTAGTAAAATCACTATTGGCATCAGAATAATTGAATGTAAAACAGTGGAAATGCGGCATTCAAACAATTCAGTATAATTATGGATAGGAAGATATTTCGGCAAATAACTGACATGTGCAAGTATAAATACATGTAGTTTCAAGAGGAACCCCAAAATAAGGCCTAGGTCAAAATTCTTTTTATAAATGTATTTATTATTGGATATTCGACTGTCCTTTAAAACTTAACAATTCCTCTGTACTTTCGTGTCTTTAAATGATCTTTGTCTTTTAAAACTGAAGACAAGGTAGAATATCTTCAATATTTACTGCGTAATGTAATCATTTCCTAATTGTATATTTACATACAATGTTTCACTGTTAAAATTTAAGCATCAACTCTGGAGTAAGACCTTTGATTCTTTTGAATACATGTATTGACAAACACTCATCTAAAAAACTGTGTAAATCAACTTTTTATTTTATTGTACTTAATGCTAAATAATATTTTTGACTCCATACATCCACTGATTTGTAACCTTCTTCTAATTTCTTGAGGCAACCCAACAGATCAATAAAAGATGTTTTTGACATTAATGTAAACAAGTGTTGCTAGATCGATTGAACTTCTGAGATGTCCATCATGCATGATCTTAAATTATTCAAAAAACATTAATTTTGTTGTCCAGTTCATGTGAGAAAAAAAACGAGAAAAGAAATATGCGTCTTTTAATCATCTGATGACAGTCTTCATTACAATTGCTACGACTGCCCAGCATGTAACGTCACGATCACTTTGTAACAGAATGGTTTGCAAATCAGAATATTTCAATAAAAAAATGTATCCCCTTAAACCTTAAAAAAAGAAAATTGGAAAATAACAGGTGAAAATAAAAATCTATGAAATGAGTTTGTTTAGAGTTTTGAAAGTCGAAGAGATAAATATAGATAAAGTACAAAACATGCTAATATGGACGGCAGCTCGAAATATCGCCAATACCTGATCCGGGCGACGATAAATGCAGTATCGCATTTTATAATAGTTTGGGAACCAGGTTAATCGATTATGTTCTTGTTGATGAGTCAAATTTCGAAATTATAGGAAATTCTAAAAGTTGAGAGTTCAATCATTTTTCAGACCATTCGCCTATTGTGTTTGCGGTAGAGATTATGATTATAGGAGAAAATATACATGGTGATAAAACTGTTTTAGTCTACGCGATGGAATCAGGAACATTTTGAGTTAATTAAAACAATGATCAATGATAATGCCGATAGTCTAATGCATACATGTAGAAATATGGATTTGTCTTTGGAGAGTGTTAATAAAAGTGTCGAGGATTTTTCTGAATTACTTAGAACCATTGTTGAACCATATTGCGTTCAGATTTCATCTTGTATTATATCTATAAACTATAATAAGGGAGATAAACCTTGATTTTCAGAAACTTGTAAAGTAAAATTCAAAGAATACAAAGCTGCTCTCTCAGTCTTTACTAAGAATAAAACACATGAAAATCATACAAGTTTGATCGACAAGAAAAAGGTATGCAGGAAGCTAGAATTAAATCTGAAAAGAGAATACAAGAACCAGAAGGGTAAAATGAACATTTAAAAAAATTGGCGTCTACAGTGTCATATGGTTGTTACGTCCGCTACGTCACAAAGTCATAACCTACGTCACATGGTCGTTTAACCTAAAACCGTTACCTATAATAGCATATCGTTATCTACGTAATGTATCATTGCAATCGTCGAGGATACATTCCTAGCCTATACAGACGGGAATGTTGCCGCTGTCAATGATGTGTGTGCTATCCCAGAACTCCCTTGTGAACACTGACGATTAGTATTTACGTGAAGGTAATCTGGCCACTATCTTACCGAGATTAGATCAACGATCATTTATCGACAAGGATGTCAAACACCAATTGTTTAGTAATGCCAATGACTGACGGCATCACCAGCTCCTATTACACTGCTATGTTTAGCCGCGGAGCGTTGACGCTATCGATCTTCATTTGACGATTATCCACACCATGCACAAACGAATGTAGTTGACACACGTGCATTTCTACGCCTTTCACCAATCTACAGGTGCCTAAAATTGTGTTACCCTTTCATTAAAATCTGTTGTAATCTGTGAACCTAGATGAAGAGGACATTGCGCTACTGCTGCTCTGTCAGCGGCTGAAACCAGTATGGCATCCTGCAGTAGTAGCGCTGGCGTGTAGCAGGCAGATCTGGGAAACCGCACACGGCTCTAACGCGCATAGGTGTACTTCCACCTCCCCACACTATACATACAGCATGACAGATTTCAAAAAGAAATATGGCGTGTCATCTTACTTGAATGAATATGAACTTTATCATTGACTCCGACTATATCAGAGTGCTTTTACAGTTTTCACAGTAGCTTTATGAGGATGGCGACTATCATCTACTTGTGGACTAGTAAACCATATGATTACCGTCGGGGATGTAATTATTGATGGTGTGCTCATCGTTATTGTCCAGTTCCTCAGCTGGAATATTTACACAAATCAGGAATTGTCACGGTACCAAGCTGCCAGCTGATCGCTATGGTAAGTAATGCTACTGTCGATAACATCACCAATTNAAATTTGTATATATATATATATATATATATATATATATATATATATATATAATTGTTTCTAAATCCCGAAATAAGTACATGTATAAATAAACCATGTTACAGTAACATACTATATGATCCATAACATGATTATAATCAAACTATATCCTGAAGGTACAACAACAACACTATTGTGTATCATACACTATTGTACCTGATATATACCACTACACTGTTATATACCTAACTATTGTGTCTGATACATACCACTACACTTTTATATACCTAACTATTGTACCTGCTATATACCACTACACTGTTATATACCTACCTATTGTACCTGATACATACCACCACAGTGTTATATACCTAACTATTGTAGCAGATACAACACTGGTATATATCTAACTAGTGTACCTGATATATATCACTACACTGTTATATACCTAACTATTGCGTCTGATACATACCACTTCACTGTTATATACCTAACTATTGTACCTGATACAACACTGTTATATATCTAACTAGTGTACCTGATATATACCACTACACTGTTATATACCTAACTATTGTACCTGATACATACCACCACNACACTGTTATATACCTAACTATTGTACCTGATATATACCACTACATTGTGATATACCTAACTATTGTACCTGATATATACCACTACACTGTTATATACCTAACCATTGTACCTGATACATACCACCACACTGTTATATACCTAACTATTGTACCTGATACATACCACCACACTGATATATACCTAACTATATATATTGTACCTGCTATATACCACTACACTGTTATATACCTAACCATTGTACCTGATACATACCACCA
>NW_018406860.1:113180-113573 GCF_002113885.1 Mizuhopecten yessoensis
GTACCACCACACTGTTTTATACCTAACTATTGTACCTGATACAACACTGTTATATACCTAACTATGTACCTGATATATACCACTACACTGTTATATACCTAACTATTGTACCTGATATATACCAAAACACTGTTATTTACCTAGCTATTGTACCTGATACAACACTGTTATATACCTTACTATTGCACCTNCTGTTATATACCTAACTATTGTACCTGATACATACCACCACACTGTTATATACCTAACTATTGTACCTGATATATACCACTACACTGTTATATACCTTACTATTGTACCTGTTACATACCACCGCACTGTTATATACCTAACTATTGTACCTCAAAAACACCATCACACTGTTACATATCTAACTATTGTACCTGATACATA
>NW_018406860.1:117701-124668 GCF_002113885.1 Mizuhopecten yessoensis
TCTGTTACATACCACCACACTGTTATATACCTAACTTTTGTACCTGATACATACAACTACACTGTTATATACCTAACTATTGTGTCTCATACATACCACTACACTGTTATATACCTAACTATTGTGTCTTATACATACCACTACACTGTTATATACCTAACTATTGAGTCTGATACATACCACCACACTGTTATATACCTAACTATTGTGTCTCATACATACCACTACACTGTTATATACCTAACTATTGAGTCTGATACATACCACCACACTGTTATATACCTAAATATTGTGTCTGATACATACCACTACACTGTTATATACCTAACTATTGAGTCTGATACATACCACCACACTGTTATATAGCTAACTATTGTGTCTGATACATACCACTATACTGTTATATACCTAACTATTGTACCTGAAATACACCACCACACTGTTACATATCTAACTATTGTACCTGATATATACCACTACTCTGTTATATACCTAACTATTGTACCTGATGTATTCCACTACACTGTTATATACCTAACTATTGAGTCTGATACATACCACCACACTGTTATATACCTAAATATTGTGTCTGATACATACCACTACACTGTTATATACCTAACTATTGTCCCTGATATATACCACCACACTGTTATATACCTAACTTTTGTACCTGATACATACAACTACACTGTTATATACCTAACTATTGTACCTGAAACATACCAATACATTGTAATATACTTAACTATTGTACCTGATACATACCACTACACTGTTATATACCTAACTATTGAGTCTGATACATACCACCACACTGTTATATCCCTAACTTTTGTACCTGATACATACCACTACACTGTTATATACCTAACTATTGAGTCTGATACATACCACCACACTGTTATATAGCTAACTATTGTGTCTGTTACATACCACCACACTGTTATATACCGAACTTTTGTGCCTGATACATACCACTACGCTGTTATATACCTAACTATTGTGTCTGATATATACCACTACACTGTTATATACCTAACTATTGTAACCGATACATGTACGTACAATGTACCTCTTCACGGTTTGTTTTTGATGAAACAGAATAACTTATGTGTCGGTGACTAATTTGATGCGTTAGTTTTCGTGTCCTTTGGAGAATAGCCCAATAAAACAAAACGTACACCAATATGTAAGCAAGACACAGAACGTATGAATAAAAAAAATTGCATGTTAACACTTTGTTAGGTTCTTAATCATGTATATAAAGGCGCTTTATATTCGATAGATTCTTGTAAAATAACACAAATCTACAGATTAAAACATCATTTATATGATAAAAATTATGCCGACAACAACATATTTCAGTTTCCGAGACACCGTCTATGAGCAACGTTTCGACAGAGCTGTCATTGCTCCGGTCTCCTCCATTGTAGACAATGTGTTCAAGGAACAACTGGAGCAAGAGGTAATATACACTGCCATTGCTCCGGTCTCCTCCATTGTAGACAATGTGTTCAAGGAACAACTGGAGCAAGAGGTTATATCCACTGCCATTGCTCCGGTCTCCTCCATTGTAGACAATGTGTTTAAGGAACAACTGGAGCAAAAGGTAATATCCACTGCCATTGCTCCGGTCTCCTCCATTATAGACAATGTGTTCAAGGAACAACTGGAGCAAGAGGTAATATCCACTGCCTAAACTTGTGTTAGCGATATGTTGAGGATATCCTCGAACTCATCAATAAATGTTCGTAGAACGATTTGACTGCGGACATAATATATACACCGTATATTCCACGAAAAACATCAAATTCATATGTGAGAACGAAATCAATGACACAATGTCCTTCCTGGACAGTTTTCGTGAAATGAACCGTAAAGTTATGGATTTATAAGGAAAGGATACAGAGGGACCGGTATTGAAGCGTTGTTTATCACCAGCCCTTGGCACCAGATTTTGGGAGCAATACGATTGTCACAAGATAACAGGAACAGTACAACAGCTGTAACACATTCAGGGGACAAAAAAAGGTAGACATCGGGAATGGGCACTGAAGAGGGTTTACAACAGTGAGAACGTAAAGGACAGGAAAACCAGAGAATAACAAAACTAAAAAAGTCATATTGGCATTCCTGACACAAACAGATTGTGCGAAGCCATCCAGTTGTAACCATGAAACCACAGAGGACGCTGTATATATTTACATGTACAAATGAATAACATCTCGACAACAGGTCTTTTTCACCTCTTCAAGGAGATTCTTCAGACTGTCTATCCAAAGAAAAGGTTACATTATGGCCGTTATCGTCCACAATGTCATTAATTTGGTCTGTATCGGAACGCCCGTAATCATCATTGGGATGTCACAGCAATATGGACGTCCTAGATACCCCAACAAAATTAGCATCATGTACGATATCAGATACACGGACTGTAACATTTCGGAGAGACAGAAAAACGGTAATGATGTCCAACAAAGCTAGTACAGGAAGACACATGGTAAATTATATAGTGACCCTCTTCACCCCACATTAGTCGCCTCTTACTATCATACAGTGAGTTACAGCGAACCAATTCTTTCCCCGAACTGGACAGAGACGACAATCTATGCATTGGCACTCAAGATTCAATAGTCCTCTCGTGTGTTATTAATATAGACGTGTATAGTTATCGAAGTACTACATCACATATATCATATATAATTTAATGTGTTATCGATATATCATATTCATAAAACATTGTGTACATGTTAACAGCTGTGAACACTATGAAATAAACATTCATGACACAGCTACGTGTATTGTTTCGGCGAAAATATCATTATTATGTTCCCTCCAATATCTTCGAACATATATTGATATCATTCGAACAAGACATTGAATACATTTTAATGGTGACCACAGGTATACGTAGGACGCTGGGGTAAAAACGTATCACTTATTTATGTATGTGTAGCCATCTATCAAACATTTACTCACTATGGTTTAAGAGTGATTTTGTTTATGTAGCCATCAATTAAAATATGCGCATTATTTTATTGTATCTTTAGCTGCAGCAGTTAAGACGAAATAACCCGAATAACTAGCGTGGTTGTACACTGTGTGTAGGTCAGTGCTATTCCTACCTGCTATAAGAGCGGGATAATTAAATAAATATATAGGCTACACTTAAATTACTGCATGGCTCTGTTCAGCAATACCATTTATAGTCAGTTTCTAACAGTACAGCTTCACTGCTTCTGTCGAAATTGTGTAGCCCAACAGCGGGATTACAGAGCTGGCGTGAAACGTTACATGTCAAATGTTGTGGTCGTTGACGTCGGCAGTATGCCTTACTCTTTGTCGACAATACACTTGTGAGCTGTGTCTACCCTATTCAGTCTAGATCGGCTACAGCAGACAGATATTCACGCCCAGACAATGAACAGAAGAAATAAAACAGTCTTTTAGATATACTGCTCTGACACTTCCTGTCAGCGTCTGCAACACAGAGTTAAGTTTTGAGTAGCTGTACATCATAGGGCAGAAAACACTTCAAAACTTTTAACAGTCAGAAAGGTGACGGGATAGGTAAATTGTATAACACAATCTGGATTGTTTAAAACACAATTCTTACTTAACCTTAAAAAATGTAATTTCGGCGTATATGTATAGGAACCACAATATGTGCTTATTCAATTCTAAAATGACAAACTGATAAAAAGTGCATTGCATGACATTTGATAAATATATTTTTAATTGTTTATGCATGTGTTCAGTTGATAAATCTGTGATATTATCATCTTACCTATGATATAATGTATATTCCACCAGCGCGTTTACGTACGTTGTATCTATTTTAGTTTGTACATGTTCTAATATTAAATGTCTCACTCATGTTATCAATTCTGTACATTTTATGTCGACTACATGTGAAATGACTCTCTGCCTCAATGTGTTATCAAATCTAAATAAATTCTATAATTTCCCGGTTACGCCTGCATGTTTCTTCCCTTTGTTCCTATATTTATTCTGTTACCAAGTAGTTAAAAGGTTTGTTCCCGGAGTCTGTTACCGGCTAGTCTTGCATCTTGCTTGTTTCTACAGTACTTGTATGTCCTATTCAATGATAAGTCTATTTACTGTTTCTGCATAATCCTATATACAGTATTGTTACCTGTTCGACTAGACTGGCCACCATCTCTGGAATATTGAACTATTAAAACGTCTGATCCTAAATTCTAAACTAGGGGGAGATAAGCTAGTAGTATGGTAGTAAAATGCAGATGAGAAATTCTTCATAAAAACTTTGGGGCTGGTAGCCAGTCTACTGTTAGACCTAAATCCTGCTTTTCACTTCTCCTGTTTCCGAACAACGCACGAATACACCAAAAGGAACGGTATACAACATAAAACACTTTTCATGTAAATAATGCAGAATTTATATTTTGCAAATAAGAATGTTGATAGTTTTCAGCAATAGGAGAGTTAACCGAAATGAAATTAATTTCCGGAAAATGGTACGATGCTTGTTTGTTTGTTTGTTTATGTTTAACGGTCCATCGACGGCTGTGGTCATTTAGGGCCATGGTGATTTATTTATTTATTAAATTCTTTTAACAAACATGTGAATAGCGAAGATAAAATTAGATAAAATGGTTCATTTTAAAAGCACTCGCATTGTATGTGTAGATAATTAAAAATAAAAAGGGGGTTAAAATAATAAAAGAGATAACGAATAGATGATATGGAATATGCGATATATAAAACGTCAAAAAGGGTTAGGTGAGTTAAAAGACGTCAGAGTCTATAGAATAGACCGGTGTCTTTCAAGTAGTTAAATAATGCCTTCTAGTCCACGGAACTGAAAAGAGTTTTCATATCCGGGACTCGAAAGTAGTTATCACGAATGTGTTTAAAATCGGAACATTCTATTAAAAAATGTTACACTGTAAATGGAGGGTCACATGTGTGGCCAGAAGGTGGATCTTCTCGTTTAAAAGGTACGAATGCGTAGGATACGTGTGCCCAGTGCGGAGTGCCCAGTACGGAGCCGAGCGAGGACAACTTCCTCTCTACGATCTTTCCGACTGGGAATAGATGTTTTAAGTTTCGTTTGTATCTTAAAAAGTTTGTTGGTGGTCTCGAGAGACCAGCGTTGCTGCCATTCATTTTGAATGGTTGTACGAATAGTAGGTTTAAAATCTGCGTATGGTAGTTTGATATTTGTTTGTTGGAGATTTAATGCATTTTTTGCTTCCTTGTCAACATATTCGTTGCCTTTAATTCCGACATGGCTCGGAATCCATAGTAAAGTTATCTGACTTATTTAAGATACGAGATATTCGAAGAGCAAGGGTTTGTATGGGGGTGTTTTTAGGATCTCGTAACTGTAAACTCTGTAGGACAGATAGAGAGTCTGAACATATGATTGCCTTTTTAATGCGGTGTTCATCGATATGATCGAGGGCCAAACCAATGGTGCATGCTTCGGCAGAAAAGATGGAGGCGCCGTCTGGTAGTCGAATTGAAGTGCAAGAATTAGCAGTCAGCAGGCTGCTGCCACTTTCTCACCTTCTTTGGAACCATCGGTGCAAAGTTGTGTATGAGAAGGCTAATTCGAAATGCATTTCCGAAAGGAGGATTTGTGTTCTTCGGGCATAACACTTGATTTCCCTCGCTCATGTAATGTAAAGTAAGAATCAGGTGTTTGAATGGTCCACGGAGGAACATCAGATATGTTAAATTCAGCTATGTCCGTCAACTTTATGTTGAGTTCTTGCAGGAAATTTGAAATTCGGATGCCAAATGTTGGCAGAAGTTTTGGTTTTGCGTAAATATGTTTTGGTATTTTGGGTTGAATACTTGGTCGAAAGCAGGATTTTTAGGGCTTGATTTTAATTGAGCTGCAAACTGTAATGCAAGTTTTGTTCTTCTGTCATAAAGGGATGGTTCATTTGCTTCCACGTACAGGCTTTTACAGGTGTTGTTCGAAAAGCTCCAAGGTCTAGACGTAGCCCTTGGTTATGGATTGGGTCTAGCATCTGCAGGTACGAACTGCGCGCCGACCCGTATACCATAGAAGTGATCTGTATAGGCGCAAAAGCATTTCACGGTCCGCTTGGTGCATATTTTGTTGCAATATAGTAAAAAAAATGTTGTTTTAGAAAGTAATTACGAAATATGAACAACATCCTGTCATTTACATTCTCGAATCATTGTCTTCAGATTTTATATCTTGTTCCCAACTACTCCAGGTTTTGCTCCAAAATCCTACTACCGATTAGCTCAATGATTTGCTTACTGTTATCACTAGACCCTGTTTCCTACTTAATCTGGTTCCTGGGTCACATTTACAATTAAAGTCCTGCCCCCGACTACTGCTTCATCTTGCTCCCGACTAGTCCTATACCTTGCTCTCGACTTGTCCTATTTCCTACTCCCGACTTTTCCTATACCTTGCTCCCGACTTGTCCTATTTCCTACTCCCGACTATTCCTATATCTTGCTCCCGACTTGTCATATTTCCTGTTCCACACTATTCCTTGATCTTGCTCCCGACTATTCCTATACCTTGCTCCAGACTTGTCTTATTTCCTACTCCCGACTATTCCTATATCTTGCTCCCGACTTGTCATATTTCCTGTTCCCGACTAGTCCTGTATCTTGCTCCCGACTAGTCCTNATCTTGCTCCCGACTTGTCCTATATCTTGCTCCCGACTAGTCACGTTTCTTGCTCCTGACAAGTCCTATATTTAGCCCGCGGCTGTTATTTGATCATTCAAAGACTTTCGTTGGTCCTTATATAACTGGAACTATTATCTTGTTCATTCTAGTAATTAAACTTTGTTATTTACCGTTACAGAACACGGACACTGTGATACTGACAGATGAACAAGTAGCAGGTACGTATAAGTTGTTCAGGACTGCGTATATACCGGGCAGGGGCAGGACACGGTCGGGGTTGTACAGATCTGGGGCA
The DNA here is from genome assembly GCF_002113885.1 of Mizuhopecten yessoensis. Classification (NCBI taxonomy): domain Eukaryota; kingdom Metazoa; phylum Mollusca; class Bivalvia; order Pectinida; family Pectinidae; genus Mizuhopecten; species Mizuhopecten yessoensis. The sequence continues at coordinate 124,667 of NW_018406860.1, forward strand.
GG
>NW_018406860.1:138448-164491 GCF_002113885.1 Mizuhopecten yessoensis
AGACAAGGTCGGGATTGTAACGATCTGGGATGAAGGACGCGGTCGGGGTTGTACAGATCTGGGGTGAAGGACAGGGTCGGGATTGTACATATGGGGTGTGAAGGACAGGGTCGGGGTTGTACAGATCTGGTATGATGGACAGGGTCAGGTTGTACAGATCTGGGATGAAGGACAGGTTGGGGTTGTACAGATCTGGGGTGAAGGACAGGGTTGGGGTTGTACAGATCTGAGGTGAAGGACAGGGTTGGGGTTGTACAGATCTGAGGTGAAGGACAGGGTTGGGGTTGTACAGATCTGGGGTGAAGGACACGGTCGGGGTTGTACAGATCTGGGATGAAGGACAGGGTCGGGGTTGTACAGATCTGGTATGATGGACAGGGTCAGGTTGTACAGATCTGGGATGAAGGACAGGGTTGGGGTTGTACATATCTGGGGTGAAGGACAGGGTCGGGATTGTACATATGTGGTGTGAAGGACAGGGTCGGGGTTGTACAGATCTGGGATGAAGGACAGATTGGGGTTGTACAGATCTGGGGTGAAGGACACGGTCGGGGTTGTACAGATCTGAGGTGAAGGACAGGGTCGGGATTGTACAGATCTGGGATGTGCTGGGCTTGGATATCACTGGTACAGTGTACGTGTCTGGGTTGTACATGACTGGTTTGTATAGGGCTCGTTTGTAAAAGACATGGGTCATGTCAGGAAAGGCTTCACCTCTATGCTAAACCTTGTCACTTTAGAGAAGTAATTAGGTCATTCCTATCATTGAAAATTTCAATCATTAGAGGAAAAGGACAGATATTTCTACCATAGCATGAAATAATTACGACAGTTAAACCTACCTACAGGGGAGGCATCTGTTCTTCAAATACCGGAGGAGAAAGAGAGACAGACCTACTTGTGTGCTTATCTCTTTCAATCAAAGAAATAAAATCCGCTCTCATTGGCTAAAGGTAAATTGGGGTTAAAATTAAAAGCGACTGACCAATGAGGGAGTGGCTGTCATTTCGTCAGTGACCATTTCGATAAACACTGTCAAGAAGATCAGCTGGACAGTAACCATCAGTAACCAACTGAAAGTCAATGTCAGTACGTTAAACGATTCAACAGACAATGTCAAGGAGCCCTACTGGAAAGACAATGAAACCATTAGATAGGCAGTTAGGGCAGCCATTGGACAGACAGTTAAGTCAACCACTGGGCAGACAGTTAAGGCAACCACTGGACAGACAGTTAAGGCAACCACTGGGCGGACAGTTAAGGCAACCACTGGACAGTCAGTTAAGGCAACCACTTGACAGTCAGTTAAGGAAACCATTGGATAGATGGTAACGAAAATCACTGGACAGATAGTTAAAGCAAACACTGGACATATAGTTAAGGCAACCACTGCACAGTCAGTTAAGGAAACCATTGGATAGGCAGTTAAGGAAACCATTGGACAGATGGTAAAGGAAACCACTGAACAGACAATTAAGGCAACCACTGAGCACACAGTCAAGGCAACCACTGGACAGACAATTAAGGAAACCACTGGACAGACACTTAGGGAAACCACTGGACAGATAGTTAGGGAAACCACTGGACAGACAAATAAGGCAACCACTGGACAAATGGTTAAGGAAACCACTGGACAGACAGTTAGAGAAACCACTGGACAGATAGTAAAGAAAATCACTGGACAGACAGTAAAGGAATCCACTGAACAGACAATTAAGGCAACCACTGAGCACACAGTCAAGGCAACCACTGGACAGTCAGTTAAGGAAACCATTGGACAGATGGTAAAGGAAACCACTGGACATATAGTTAAAGCAACCACTGGACATATAGTTTAGGCAACCACTGGACAGACAGTTAGGGAAATCACAGAACAGACATTTAAGGCAACCTTTGGACGGATGGTAAAGGAAACTACTTAACAGATAGTTAAAGCAACCACTGGACAGATAGTTTAGGCAACCACTGGACAGACAATTCAGGCAACCACTAGACAGACAGTCATGGAAACCCCTGGAGAGACAGTCAAGGAAACCATTGGATAGGCAGTTAGGGCAACCATTGGGCAGACAGTTAAGTCAAACGCTGGACAGTCAGTTAAGGCAACCACTGGACAGTCAGTTGAGGAAACCATTGGACAGATGGTAAAGGAAACCACTGGACAGATAGTTAAAGCAACCACTGGACAGACAGTTAGGTCAACCACTGGGCAGATAGTTAGGGAAATCACAGAACAGACATATAAGGCAACCATTGGACAGATGGTAAAAGAAACGACTGGACAGACAGTTAAGGCAACCACTGGAAAAAAGGTAAGGAAAGCATTGTACAGTTAGTAAAGGAAACCACTGGACAGACAATAAAGGAAACCACTAGACAGACAGTTAGGGAAATCACAGAACAGACATTTAAGGCAACCTTTGGACAGATAGTAAAGGAAACCACTGGACAGATAGTTAAAGCAACCACTGGACAGGTAGTTTAGGCAACCACTGGACAGACAGTAAAGGAATCCACTAGACAGACAACTCAGGCAACCACTAGACAGACAGTCAAGGAAACCCCTGGAGAGACAGTCAAGGAAACCATTGGATAGGCAGTTAGGGCAACCATTGGGCAGACAGTTAAGTCAACCACTGGACAGTCAGTTAAGGCAACCACTGGACAGTCAGTTTAGGAAACCATTGGACAGATGGTAAAGGAAACCACTGGACAGATAGTTGAAGCAACCACTGGACAGATAGTTAAAGCAACCACTGGACAGACAGTTAGGTCAACCACTGGGCAGATATTTTGGGAACTTACAGAACAGACATATAAAGCAACCATTGGACAGATGGTAAAAGAAACGACTGGACAGACAGTTAAGGCAACCACTGGAAAAAGGTAAGGAAACCATTGTACAGTTAGTAAAGGAAACCACTGGACAGACAATAAAGGAAACCACTAGACAGACAGCTCAGGTAACCACTAGACAGACAGTTAAGGCAACCACTGGGCAGACAGTTAAGGCAACCACTGGACAAAAAGTGAAGGAAACCACAAAACACACAGTTAAGGAAATCACTGGACAGACAGTAAACGAAACCACTGGATTGACAGCTAAGGCAACCACTGAATAGACAGTTAAGGCAACCACTGGACAGACAATTAAAACAGCCATTGGACAGTTAGTAAAGGAAACCACTGGCCAAAGAGTAAAGGAAACCACTGGACAGACAGTTAATACAACCATTGGACAAATAGAAAAGGTAACCACTGGCCAGATAGCCATGTCAATCACTGGCCAGTCAGTTAAGGCAACCATTTGACAGATAGTAAACGAAACCACTGGACAGACAGTAAAGGACACCAGAGGACAGAAGTTAATGCAACCATTGGACAAATAGTAAAGGAAACTACTGGAAAAAGAGTAAAGAAACCACCGGGCAGACAATCATGGCAACCACTGGAAAACGGTTAAGGAAACCACTGGACAGACAGTTAGGGAAACCACTTGACAAACAGTTAAGGAAACCACTGGACAGACAGTTAGGGAAACCACTGGACAGATGGTTATGGAAACCACTGGACAGGCAGCTCTGGCAACCACTGGACAGACAGTGAAGGTAGCCACTGTGCAGACAGTCAAAGAAACGACCGGGCAGACAGTTAGAGAAACCACTGGACAGATAGTTAGGGAAACCACTGGACAGGCAAATAAGGCAACCACTGGACAAACGATTAAGAAAACCACTGGACAGACAATTAAGGAAACCACTGGACAGACACTTAGGGAAACCACTGGGCAGACAGTAAAGGAAACCACTGGATAGACAGTAAAGTAAACCACTGGACAGATATTTATGGCAACCATTGAGCACACTGTCAAGGCAACCAATGGACAGACAATTAAGGAAACCACTGGACAGTCAGTTAAGGAAACCATTGGACAGATGGTAAAGGAAACCACTGGACAGATAGTTAAAGCAACCACTGGACATATAGTTAAGGCAACCACTGGACAGACAGTTAGGGAAATCACAGAACAGACATTTAAGGCAACCTTTGGACGGATGATAAAGGAAACCACTGGACAGATAGTTAAGGCAACCACTGGACAGTCAGTTAAGGCAACCACTTGACAGTCAGTAAAGGAAACCATTGGACAGATGGTAAAGGAAACCACTGGACAGATAGTTGAAGCAACCACTGGACAGATAGTATAAGCAACCACTGGACAGACAGTTAGGTCAACCACTGGGCAGATAGTTAGGGAAATCACAGAACAGACATTTAAGGCAACCATTGGACAGATGGTAAAAGAAACGACTGGACAGACAGTTAAGGCAACCACTGGAAAAAAGGTAAGGAAACCATTGAACAGTTAGTAAAGGAAACCATTGGACAGACAGTAAAGGCAACCACTAGACAGTCAGCTCAGGCAACCACTAGACAGACAGTTAAGGCAACCACTGGGCAGACAGTTAAGGAAACCACTGCACAGACAGTTAAGGCAATCACTGGGCAGACGGTCAAGGGAACCACTTGACAGAAAGTTAAGGCAACCACTCAACAGACAATCCAGGCAATCACTGGACAAACAGTTAAGGAAACCCCTTGACAGACAGTTAAGGAAACCACTGGGCAGACAGTCAGGGCAACCACTGGACTAACAGTTAATTGAACCACTGGGCAGACAGTTAGGGAAACCTCTGGACAGGCAAATAAGGCAACCACTGGGCAAACAGTTAAGGCAACCACTGGACAAAAAGTGAAGGAAACCACAAGACACACAGTTAAGGAAATCACTGGACAGACAGTAGACGAAACCACTGGATAGACAGCTAAGGCAACCACTGAATAGACAGTTAAGGCAACCACTGGACAGACAATTAAAGCAGCCATTGGACAGTTAGTAAAGGAAACTACTAGCCAAAGAGTAAAGGAAACCACTGGACAGACAGTTAATACAACCATTGGACAAATAGAAAAGGTAACCACTGGACAGACAGCCATGTCAACCACTGGCCAGTCAGTTAAGGCAACCATTTGACAGATGGTAAACGAAACCACTGGACAGACAGTGAAGGACACCAAAGGACAGAAGTTAATGCAACTATTGGACAAATAGTAAAGGAAACCACTGGACAGACAGTAAGGAAACCACTGGACAGAAAGTTAAGGCAACCATTGGACAGATAGTAAAGAAAACCACTGACCAAACAGTAAAGGAAATCACTGGACAGACAGCTAATGCAACCACTAGACAGACAGTTAAGGCAACCATTGGACAAATAGTGAAGGAAACTTCTTGAAAGAGAGTAAAGGAAACCACCGGGCAGACAATCATGGCAACCACTGGAAAACGGTTAAGGAAACCACTGGACAGACAGTTAGGGAAACCACTTGACAAACAGTTAAGGAAACCACTTGACAGACAGTTAGGGAAACCACTGGACAGATGGTTATGGAAACCACTGTACAGACAGCTCTGGCAACCACTGGACAGACAGTGAAGGTAGCCACTGGGCAGACAGTTAAAGAAACGACCGGGCAGACAGTTAGAGAAACCACTGGACAGATAGTTAGGGAAACCACTGGACAGGCAAATAAGCCAACCACTGGACAAACGGTTAAGGAAACCACTGGACAGACAGTTAGGAAAACCACTGTACAGATAGTAAAGGAAATCACTGGACAGACAGTAAAGGAATCCACTGAACAGACAATTAAGGCAACCACTGAGCACAGAGTCAAGGCAATCACTGGACAGACAATTAAGGAAACCACTGGACAGACAGTTAAGGCAGCCATTGGACAGATAGTAAGAGAAACAACAGGACAGGTAGTAAAGGAAACCACTGGGCAGACAGTAAAGGAAACCACTGGACAGACAGTAAAGGAAACCACTGGACAGATATTTATGGCAACCATTTAGCACACTATCAAAGCAACCAATGGACAGACAATTAAGGAAACCACTGGATAGACAAATAAGGCAACCACTTGACAAACAGTTAAGGAAACCACCGGACAGAAAATTGAGGCAACCACTTGACAGACAAATATGGCAGCTGCTTGACAGACAGTCAAGGCAACCACTAGAAACGCAATTAAGGAGACTCACTTGACAGACACTGTCAATGAATATCAAGAACAGAAACTAGTACGGAGAGACAGAGAGGTCAATTGTCTGTACTTCTCTCTAGGTTAGAATACATTTAAGTTGGACTGTAAAGTATGACATTTTGACAAGGAATTGCAAGGGGTCGGGCTCCATTCCCGCGTAAAAATCAAAGCTCAACAAGCTTTCACAGTCACAGACAAGCTTTTATTTTGAAAATCAGTTGAATTAAGCCACTCAGTGCATTGCGAGGGCGAAGATGTATATAAAGGATACCAGACAAACTGATCATTTCGCTGTATTTTGTCGCTCAATACATTCGATCAAGATGTAGATAATATCACTTTTACGAGAGCGATACAGTACCATCAGTCCGTATATCCTTACGTGAGGCTACCGTGATAAGGTTAGGACGTACGTCAATGTATCAACGACGTGTGATCAAACAAGCGCTTCTTCGTCAATCGTGTCAAACATTAACTTATTGTTCGCTACCTATCAGGGAATACTCGTTAAACCCCTTTACGACGGACAAATCTGACAGTTCTCGTGACCGCGTTAGCACAAACGGTGCTTCAACTCATAACGAACATTTCGGAAATTCTCTACCAACATGTGCTAAAACTTGAGACAATCGAGGTAGAAGCGGAACGTCCGGTAACCCGGGCTCAGGCGAGAAACACACGAAAATGACTAAGATATAGGCATGCGTACTTATTACATTTTGTATAACATCAAGTTTTGGTTCATCTTAATTAGCAATCACCTACATGATTATTATTGATTTATTGATACTTACACATAACGTAAATAGGTTAAGAAATTTGGGAAAGTGAAATAATATTTATTTGGCTGCTTCTCAGAGACATCGATATTATTCAGGTACAGGAAAATAATTGAGATGTTTTATTATTGAAGTTAAAATGAATATTGAATTGTTATTGAATGTTGTAATTGTTTTATTCAACGTGAATGAAACTGATATGATTGAATGGATCCGTAATACGTTCATCATCAAACAATAAAACTATTGAAGTTCGGGACCACCTAGAAAGAAATCTCCGTTCACAACGAAAATTGATATGTTATACTTTCATCCAGATATTCTCACGATAAGGAAATGTCGAAAGTGGTTTCCCCTTGTTGAGTTCGAGGTTTAGGAATTCCCTGTTGACTTACTAATTACACGTCTCTCCCTGGAAGTATCAGACTATCGCCCCTCCTCCTCCCGGGGGTGTCAGGCCCACTGTTAGGATTGATGTTATATTGCTTGTTACCGTTTCTACATACCGTATCTTGTGTTTCTGACAACATTATCTACAGAATCGGCAGATTCCAACTCATCTTTCCCACAGGAGAACTCCTTAGGACTTTTGATGTGTCTTTCTGGAGACATCATATACATTGTTTAGTGCACACATTCCTTCTGCTGCAATTAGTTCCAAATTTGCCAATAATGGGCTGGGTTATCTGGACTAAAATACACTAAAAGTACAATGATAGTCCAAGGCTGAAAGCGTTTTTACCGTCACAGCTTGACGTGGTTCGCGCTGGCCTGGAACATCATATTTTTCAAGATAGGGGGGAAGGATTTTACCGATATTTTAGGGATACGTTTCAATGGCTTGGGAAAGGTCCTAAATCAGCAATTTATATCTTAAGCGGTGAGAGTTATGAAAAGATTGTCTTAACTAAATTATCTTTACTTACAGGTAATAAGTATTCTTGAGGTGTTTACAGATACAACTTTTTCTTAATTAGATTATATATAACGAGAGCTAAATTCGCATTCCCAACTTACAATATCTTGCTAGAAACAGTAAGTTTTAATTAATATCACATACTAATAATCAACTTCGTTGGATAAGTGATAACAGTGTATCAGTATTGTTTCCTTGGTAGAGGACCAACTATAACTTCACTGACTTATATCATAAGGTAATGAAATGTATGGATGTAAATGAAAAGTGTTACACTTTGAAGTACTAAAAGTGTCGCAACGTTTCAAGACCGACTGGTCCCTTGTCAATGACCGGGTGAGCGATTTGTATGTTTAAACTGTACAACGATGTAACGAGATTGTATATTATTTATGTCACTCGACCCGGGACATACAGATGAATCTTTAGTTTAAGATGTCCGTGTAACCGAGATTTAAGCTGTGAATTTATCACAGAGGACCTAGTGTTTTGTTAAAAAGCAAAACTATTCAGCAGGATTATTGTAAAATGACTGTAGACTAGTAGAGGGATTAATATACGATTAAAACAATACTTATTTAAACACAGTCTCCGCTTAACTTATCGATCTCTTTATTATATAAGTAAAGTGTACTGGTGCTATTGATTTGGAATATTATATGTTGATTTACAAGTCAACCCTCCCGATTTAATTATGTACTGAGAGATGTATGTACAAACCAAAGGTCAAATGTATACCACGTGTGATACGCCCCCGGGCAGGGGTGGGTGGGGTGGGGGTGAGGTGATGTGTAATCAAAGTGCATCATCATCACCATAAATCAGTTCCATGTGTTATGAGTGTTATGCTACAAGGCAAGTAATCTACATACACACTAGACTCATTAGTGAATGAATGTACGGGCCACAACTCGGACGTGGTACAATGTGTGTATTCTATCTTCATAGTTTACAGCAGTTCTGTAGTACATTGTATACAGAGTAATGGGAACAGTCAGTCTAGATAAACATATTTTAATATTACATTGATCAAATCCTTCAAATACACTAACTTCATATGGTTGCGTTTAATGCCATTGATAGATAGACTTTGAGATTTTTAGATTTGCCGGACGGAGTGTTATTACGTTTCTTTATATAAATAGATGAGTTTGAACCAATCTAAAGGTCACAATGATTAGAAGTATTTAAAAGTTTTCTAAAGAAGCCTGATGAGTATAGTAATGTGTTTCCGGTCGTCTGTTTCTATTGACTATCAGAATCCTGATTTGAAATGTAAAGATTAAGACCAGGATAACTATAAAGGCACATAGGATTCTTGTTTTTGTTTATAATACATTGTCATACTGTACAGTGTTCAGTTATAAGCATCAGTATGCATCAAAGCTGTAGATAGCAGTTGTCCCTCGACCTATGTGGATGGTACTCACCACAGAAACTTGAATTTCTATCAGAATGGTCTATTTAAGCTCAGAGAACTGATTAAGCCCAATATATACCCCCCTTACCGTAGGTAGAAATTCAAGTTCCTGTGTACTCACCCACTCCCCCGCTATTTGACGTTGTCATACCACCCAAGTTTTAGCTTTGTATGCTGTTGGTTCATCAATCGTTTTGGAACTCACAGGACCGAAGGCATTTCATTCTTAAACTGTAATGATTACATCAGGAGAGAAAACATCCGGTAAATAGAAACATGCTTCTTTGTATACAGAAAATAAATCAACAAAAATGGGTTTTCTTTTTACACTTGGAGTTGCTTTCCCTTTTCAAGGTTTTCATCGTTCTTTGTAGAGCTAAGGATTCACAATACTTAGATATCAGTGGATACGAGCTAAGGATTCACGATACCTAGATATCAGTGGATACGAGCTAAGGATTCACAATACTAAGATATCAGTGGATACGCGCTAAGGATTCACGATACCTAGATATCAGTGGATACGAGCTAAGGATTCACAATACCTAGATATCAGTGGATACGCGCTAAGGATTCACAATACCTAAAAATCAGTGGATAGGAGCTAAGGATTCACAATACCTAGATATCAGTGGATACGCGCTAAGGATTCACAATATCTAGATATCAGTGGATACGCGCTAAGGATTCACAATACCTAGATATCAGTGGATACGAGCTAAGGATTCACAATACCTAGATATCAGTGGATACGAGCTAAGGATTCACAATACCTAGATATCAGTGGATACTGCTCGAGTTCTGTGTCTGTAGTTTTCGATTTATATTTTTTGTTTTGTTCTCAAATAACCAAACTTTGAACACGCATCGACACCTGGCTTCAATTACGCGCATGAAAATTTCCAATTGATATGCATGTATTATTTAATAATCTACTTTGGTACAAATTTAAAAATATATTTTCGCAAGAAATAATCTTGGATCACAGTCGACCGAAGGGAAATACTTTAAACATAAAAAACGTCACTCGTAACTGTTTTTCACTGTTTTGGATTTTGTGTTATGTAGTTTATAAAAGTTTGTCTTGATAAAGGGCGGAATGCCTCGAAATTTCTTTGCTCACCTTTTCTTGTTTGCTTTATGGACAGAAAGGTTCTAAGGTGCTTAGTTACAATTGTGAATTTTATAACCGCCGGACCGTCGTCCGAGGGTAAGGTTCACCAAAGCGTATTCAAGAAAATAACACGTTAGGGTATATTCCGTTTATTTTCAAGAAGACATTATACCGTTACCTTACAAACACTAGGCCTTGTATAAGATGTACTCACAAACACAAGACCTTGTTATAACATGTACTCACAAACACCAGACCTGGTATAAGATGTACTCACAAACACCAGACCTTGTATAAGATGTACTCACAAACACTACACCTCGTTATAACATGTACTCACAAACAATAGACCTTGTTATAACCCGTATATAAACAAATATGAACTGTACTCGGCAAACATCTCGACTGCTGTTCTAGGTGCGGTCAGTGGCCAATCCTCACAGCCACAACGTATAATCGCAGTTCTTTACTGCTTCGTCATCATATTTGAAGGGATTTATAGGGATCTGGGAATCTAGAGTGTCTCTGTATACAAAACACAATACGGCGACATCCTCGCAGTGGCAGTAACTACTTTTATTGCGTTTCTGGATTTACAAAGGGCGTCATTTTCCACCACAAACCATATGCATTGTGATGAATAAGTGTTTGACCCATATGAGGGATCCCTTTCAAATGCGCGAAAGTCACATTACGACATTTAAAGTTAGGGATATGCGATTTTGTTGTTTTTCCCACGAATTACAACAAACTTCTGAACAGAATTCTGAGACGATGATTAAGATTTGCCATATGCTTCTTTTCTTATCAATTTCTCATCCAATTACACCAATTATTCCGATTTTTTATTACATTGTACCTATTACATTTTACCTATTAACATAACGTTATGGAAAATGACAAACAGCTGAAAAATTGACTAACATGAGATTAATTTTACAAAATTTTACCTAAAATGTATGTACCTACACTTGTTCTGTTATATATAACTCTTAGTTTTAGACAAAACCCCGAATTCTAAAGTCTGTTTCTATAGCGATACTGAAAGCTTGTATACTTGTTGTTAACGGCAGTGAGAGAGAGAGAGTGAGAGTGCGAGAGAGTCACGCTAGAGATTCATGTACACTGTGAAGGATCTATTGTAATGACCGTATATGTTATTGTAATGTTTGGTCGACAGAGAACAGAATACAGTACATGTTCAACCTTGGATTCGTGTCCTTTGATAACGAGAATTCATGATAAATATTTATATATATGATGCTATGTATATTACAGGTACATAATGTAATAATGATATATCTCAATCAGGCAACAGTCATTAGGACCGCAGTTGTTCGTAGCATGTATGCGATGTACTACAGGGCTGTATGTTCATTGAATATATGATATACATGTATATATAATTCCAACAGTATAGGTAAGTCATATCAGACAAAGTCTTACCATGCAAAATTATTGTTTGATAGTAAAAACAAACAGTTCAAATAAATTGTCAAAATAGTAACCTAATGATTAGATTTTAAGCAAATAAGTAATGACTAGGATTTGGAAAGATGCATTATGACTCGCAAAAGCACTTGCATTTGGAAAAAAGAAAGAAAAAGAAAGTCAATTGATTTAAACCTTGAAGGATGCCCGTATAGTAATGGAACCGTCATGCTAAGCATCAGTGTACGGTTCAATTAATGTCAGTAAAACCTTAAACCCTCCAAAAACAGTGAAGTGTTCCATTAATGTCAATAAGACATTAAATCCTCCGCCATCAGTGAAGTGCTCCATCAATTCCAATAAGACATAAAACCCTCCAGAAAAAGTAAAGTGTTCAATTAAAGTCAATAAGACATTAAACCCTCCAGAATAAGTAAAGTGTTCCATTAATTTCAATAAGACATAAAACCCTCCAGAATAAGTAAAGTGTTCCATTAAAGTCAATAAGACATTAAATCATTCACCATCAGTGAAGTGTTCCATTAAAGTCAATAAGACATTTTAATCCTCCAGCATCAGTGAAGTGCTCCATTAAAGTCAGTAAGACATTTAACCCTCCAGCATCAGTGAAGTGCTCCATTAACGTCAATAAGACATTAAATCCTACAGCTTCAGTGAAGTGCTCCATTAATGTCAATAAGATATTAAACTCTCAAGCATCAGTGAAGTGCTCCATTAATTCCAATAAGACATTAAAGCCTACAGCATAGGTGATGAGTTCCATTAATGTCAGTAAGACATTAAACCCTACAGCATCAGTGAAGTGCTCCATTAATGTCAATAAGACATTAAATCCTCAAGCATCAGTAAAGTGCTCCAGTAATGTCAATAAGACATTAAATCCTACAGCATCAGTGAAGTGCTCCATTGATTCCAATAAGACATTAAATCCTACAGCATAGGTGATGAGTTCCATTAATGTCAGTAAGACATTAAACCCTACAGCATCAGTGAAGTGTTTCATTCATTCCAATAAGACATTAAATCCTACAGCATAGGTGATGAGTTACATTAATGTCAGTAAGACATTAAACCCTACAGCATCAGTGAAGTGCTCCATTGATTCCAATAAGACATTAAATCCTACAGCATAGTTGATGAGTTCCATTAATGTCAGTAAGACATTAAACCCTACAGCATCAGTGAAGTGCTCCATTAATGTCAATAAGACATTAAATGAGTTCCATGAATGCCAGTAAGACATTAAATCCTTCAGCATAAGTAAAGTGCTCCAATAAAGTCAGTAAGACATTAAATCCTACAGCATCAGTGAAGTGCTCCATTAAGGTCAAGAACACTTTTAACCCTCCAGCATAAGTGATGAGTTCCATTAATATCAATAGGACAGTCTACCCTCCAGCATCAGTTAAGTGTTCCATTATTGTTAATATGACATTATACCTGATAGCATAGGTGAAATGTTCCATTAAAGTCAGTAAGACATTAAACCCTCCAGCATCAGTAAAGTGTTTCATTAAAGTCAATACGACATTAAAACCTACAGCATAGGTGATGAGTTCCATTAATGTCAATAAGACATTTAATCCTCCAGCATCAGTGAAGTGCTCCATTAATGTCAATAAGACATTAAATCCTACAGCATCAGTGAAGTGCTCCATTAATGTCAATAAGACATTAAATCCTACAGCATCAGTGAAGTGCTCCATTAATGTCAATAAGACATTAAATCCTACAGCATCAGTGAAGTGCTCCATTAATGTCAATAAGACATTAAATCCTACAGCATCAGTGAAGTGCTCCATTAATGTCAATAAGACATTAAATCCTACAGCATCAGTGAAGTGCTCCATTAATGTCAATAAGACATTAAACCCTCCAGCATCAGTAAAGTGTTCCATTAAAGTCAATAAGACATTAAACCCTACAGCATAGGTGAAGTGTTCCATTAATGTCAATAAGACATTAAATCCTCCAGCATCAGTGAAGTGCTCCATTAATGTCAATAAGACATTAAATCCTACAGCATCAGTGAAGTGCTCCATTAATGTCAATAAGACATTAAACCCTCCAGCATCAGTAAAGTGTTCCATTAAAGTCAATAAGACATTAAACCCTACAGCATAGGTGAAGTGTTCCATTAATGTCAATAAGACATTAAATCCTCCAGCATCAGTGAAGTGCTCCATTAATGTCAATAAGACATTAAATCCTACAGCATCAGTGAAGTGCTCCATTAATGTCAATAAGACATTAAATCCTACAGCATCAGTGAAGTGCTCCATTAATATCAATAAGACATTAAACCCTCCAGCATCAGTGAAGTGTTCCATTATTGTTAATATGACATTATACCTGATAGCATTAGTGAAATGTTCCATTAAAGTCTGTAAGACATTAAATCCTCCAGCATCAGTAAAGTACTCCATTAATTCCAATAAGACATTAAATCCTACAGCATAGGTGATGAGTTCCATTAATGTCAATAAGACATTAAATCCTCCAGCATCAGTGAAGTGCTCCATTAAGGTCAAGAACACTTTTAACCCTCCAGCATAAGTGATGAGTTCCATTAATGTCAATAGGACACTCTACCCTCCAGCATCAGTTAAGTGCTCCTTTAAGTCAATAAAACAATATACCCACCAGCATCAGTGAAGTGTTCCATTATTGTTAATATGACATTAAACCCTCCAGCATCAGTAAAGTGTTCCATTAAAGTCAATAAGACATTAAACCCTACAGCATAGGTGAAGTGTTCCATTAATGTCAATAAGACATTAAATCCTCCAGCATCAGTGAAGTGCTCCATTAATGTCAATAAGACATTAAATCCTACAGCATCAGTGAAGTGCTCCATTAATGTCAATAAGACATTAAATCCTACAGCATCAGTGAAGTGCTCCATTAATTCCAATAAGACATTAAATCCTACAGCATAGGTGATGAGTTCCATTAATGTCAATAAGACATTAAATCCTCCAGCATCAGTGAAGTGCTCCATTAAGGTCAAGAACACTTTTAACCCTCCAGCATAAGTGATGAGTTCCATTAATGTCAATAGGACACTCTACCCTCCAGCATCAGTTAAGTGCTCCTTTAAGTCAATAAAACAATATACCCACCAGCATCAGTGAAGTGTTCCATTATTGTTAATATGACATTAAACCCTTCAGCATCAGTAAAGTGTTCCATTAAAGTCAATAAGACATTAAACCCTACAGCATAGGTGAAGTGTTCCATTAATGTCAATAAGACATTAAATCCTCCAGCATCAGTGAAGTGCTCCATTAATGTCAATAAGACATTAAATCCTACAGCATCAGTGAAGTGCTCCATTAATGTCAATAAGACATTAAATCCTACAGCATCAGTGAAGTGCTCCATTAATTCCAATAAGACATTAAATCCTACAGCATAGGTGATGAGTTCCATTAATGTCAATAAGACATTAAACCCTCCAGCATCAGTGAAGTGCTCCATTAATGTCAATAAGACATTAAACCCTCCAGCATCAGTGAAGTGCTCCATTAATGTCAATAAGACATTAAACCCTCCAGCATCAGTGAAGTGCTCCATTAATGTCAATAAGACATTAAACCCTCCAGCATCAGTGAAGTGCTCCATTAATGTCAATAAGACATTAAACCCTCCAGTATCAGTGAAGTGCTCCATTAATGTCAATAAGACATCAAACCCTCCAGCATCAGTGAAGTGCTCCATTAATGTCAATAAGACATTAAATCCTCCAGTATCAGTGAAGTGCTCCATTAATGTCAATAAGACATCAAACCCTCCAGTATCAGTGAAGTGCTCCATTAATGTCAATAAGACATCAAACCCTCCAGCATAAGTGAAGGAAACACTCAATGTTAATAAGACATTTAAATCTCCATCATCAGTGAAGGGTTCCATTAATTTCATTTTTGCCAGTGAAATATCGGATTCCATCAACTTGATAAAACTGATATCTTTCACTCTGTGAAAATATCACTTTTTGATATTGACCAATCATAACGGTATCTTCTATTCGCTGCATTCAAAGGCAACGATTTGTTTTGTTCCGATTCAAATGATGCGACGGTAGAATAAGTCGTGGTATTTGTTTGGTGCATACACTTAAGTAATTACATAAATATACAATTGATAACATTTTTATAAACAATCATACCAGAAAATTGCAGAAAACCTCGGATATTGTGTTGAGTATCCCATTCAAAATGGCGCGCAGCCTTGTTGTCAAGCGTTACGTCATTAGAATATGGCCCAATTTATTACGCTTCTGATTCCCGCCTTTTTGAAACGCATTACATGTTTTCATGTTTAATGCTTTAAAAATGCAACAAATAGAAAATTCAATGGTGTCTTCAGTAATACCGAATATATTTCGTGAGTGTGGCAAATATTTTGATATTTTTCACGAGTGCGCAATTTAATTTGAGATATCTTATACTTTTTTGACTCCTCTTTAGATATTACATAATAACTTACATGTAGCTTGCCATACGTCCCACTACAGCGTATACAGATGCTAACCCTCTCACGTAATAGTAGATCAATATTTCGAGGTACAACCACAACTGACTTATATAATGGGCAGTTGCTCATCAATGAAACAGGTGTTCAACTTGGGCCGCATTATTGATAACATGACTGATGTTTAAGCTGGAAGGTTTCCTGTTCTGTAGTCATTAATTGCGACTCTAATATCAAATTAACGAACATTTAATCGGATTAAGGGGAGATAATTGAACATGTCATTCTAGTACCTTGGTTAGGTTTCGCATTAATCATCATATTATTTGATTAGTTTTGCGTGATTGTAGAACAACCATGTCATATTACTCAAGAGTCACTAAATTATCTGTGATCTTTCATAACCACAACTACACAGTGTGTTCTTATACCATATTTTTCACTTTCAGAATTCAAGGAAGCATTTACGCTGTTCGATAAGGATGGAGACGGAACGATCACGACGAGCGAGCTAGGTACGGTGATGCGATCACTCGGACAGAACCCCACTGAGACTGAGCTCCAGGACATGATCAACGAGGTAGACGCGGATGGTAAGTCGACCCGGGTCTGTCGTATGTTTGACATTTTGTCTGTCTTATATCCGATTTAGTATCCATATGATGTCCGGCCATCGCATACGTAAAAACCTTGTATTCATCTTGTATTCATCTTTCCAATTCTGTTTACGTCTTTCTCCTGGGCTTCAAATAAGTTAATATCTGACCGTATGTCTATCTTACGATCTCCGACCTTCCTCATATGATTACGTTCAACTGTACGTCTAGCTGACGCCATCCGACCTTCCACCTATAATTGGGTTCGATTGTACACCTGTATTACGACCTCCGACCTTCCACCTATAATTGGGTTCGACTGTACATCTATCTTTCGTCCAATTTTATATCACATTTCGTTATATATTTAAATATTGTCTCTGTTTTGCGGCCCGGTTTCTGTTTAATATTTCAATTTATATTCGTTTTACAGCCATGACTTTTTGTCTGGAGCTTTCGTCCGTCTCACAGGCGGTATTGTGGCTGTATTATGTCAAGGTATCCATCCGTCTTATATCCAGTTTTTTTATCTGTAATTCGTTTTACTTGGCGTTTTCATTTGTCTGGCATCCTAAGCTGACTTGTGTGACTAGGCTACATTAACAGGACATAACAATAACTCACTTGACTTAGGATATAAATGTCTATATATTATTGTTAATGCAGTAAGTTTGTTTGACTAAAAATAAACAGAAATATCTATTCATCGATAATGCGGATAGCTAACGCTGCCACAAAGCAGAGTTATGACATATTTGAAACATTCAGCTATCCAAGTTGCTCTAGCTTTTAGCAGATGGAATGTGATTTTCCGAACCTAGATCTTCAGCGTAATCTTTTTCATCTGATAACGACCGGAAGTAATTCCAGTACGCCGTGTCCTGTAGTAGTAAGATATATTGGCGTGGAGCCGACAGACTAAGAGGATATTCTCGTAGAATGACCGGAAGCAATGTCAGACTGACAGAACCTTCCTCCCGGATTTCACATTGGTTTAAGACCATATGCCATAGATACTATTTCCAATGACGTCGACGGCTTCCTGAAGTCTGTAGCGTCTCCCAAAAGTACGTAACATATTGAATATACCCAGACAACAACTGATCTACAGAAAGTGACACTTCATGGAACAGCTAGAGTATTTCTATTTGTAAATCCAACAAAGAGTAAACTTGATCTGTAATTAATGATCGGAACGCTTGGAAAAATTATATCCATTAGTCACAGGAGTGAAGTGAATGCATATTTCATAATAACAAGGGTCGTCTCAAATCGGCTCACAAATTATTATCCGTGGTTATAGGTCCCTTGCAACCAGTTTTTCTCAACTCCCTTGGGAGTATACAGCCGGTGCTGCCATTTCGGCGCTCACAGCTAGCATTCTCAATTTTAGCACTATTCAACCACGTACTCATATTTACAGCTGAGTAGACTGGAACAAGCGGAGGAAAGTATCTCGCTCAAGGATACAACACAGTATCGTGACGTGAGTCGAACTCGCAACCCTTCGTTTACGAGCCCGGCGTCCTACCACTAGACTACCGTTCCTTCAGTTCATCCAAACCTTTAAAATTCTATCAATAATTTTCAGTATTTGTATTTTCTTCGTGATTTGCACTTGTCTCATCCTGTTGGAAGCTTATTGTGACGTCATATACATTGTATTATTGTTCTCGTGACGTCATAACCCTTGTTGTAATCGGATCGCTTCCCCCTCTTACGATAAAAGACTCGGAACCTAACGTATGAATACTGCTTAGTTTCAAAGAAATTGTGTAAATTGTCTGAATATCTCTTATCAAACCAAAATAATAAACAGTTAAGGAAACATGATAGCCCTTTGATAATATGATTGTCTTTAATGAAAACAAATACACGTTGGGGTTGTTTGAAGAAGATATAGATTACGTAAAAACTGGGTTTGAGATTAATTTTAAAAAGAAGCAAGTAGAGGCATCCCTGTAACAAACAAAAGTATCACCGGAACGACATTTTTAATGGCCACCTTGCCACTGGTAGCATACTTACACAGCATTGAGCTGCCATTTTTATGCACATGTCATGTGATCAGAAGTAGTCACAACATGTCGTCTACTTATCTCCGTGGTTATTTTCCGGAAATGGCCGATCGTGGTCTGTATGTACTGAACAGGTAGAAGGGAGACAACTTGTAAACGCCGAGAAAAAGTTTCACAACACCAAACACAGTTAATAAACTAAAGTTTATAAAAGAGTAAATAATCTTTTCCAATTTGGAAGTTTGTTTCTAAAATTCGTTGCAGTATATATCTAGTCCGGGACTCACACAACTAAGCCATTTGCAATATGTTATCACTAAGCTTTTGAGCTATAAGCGTTAATATTTGAAGTTCAACATTAGTGACCAACTATCTAGATTCATCAATGCATACTTGACAAAGGCTTCAAAAGGCATTTTTGGCAGATTTAGTGACATATAAGAGCGCAACATGATTCTGCTTTTGACAACCGGAAGTTTACAAGCCAAACCGGTGATGCGACTCGGAAACAACCCCTGACTTTTGACCCCATATAAATCCGCCATCACATATCAAAATCATACTATTCATTCAATAAAATTTGTCAATGTTTACACATTTGAATTACTCAGAAGCATTATTTGACTAGAACAAATTTTAAGTAGGCATTGCAGTCGTATGAAACATTGCTGATTGGCTGATTTACAGTTGTGTTAGTCCTTCAAGGATTAATAGTAAAGCCTCTCGTCTCTAAGGACTGGTAAACTGCCCATTTGTTATTATGGTTTGGTTGTAGTATCCAAAAGTTGTTAAAAAGGATGTTTGATAGATATATTTCGTAGTTTTAAAAGTTTTTTTTGTCTTTTGTTTTCAAGGGTTGGTATTTTTGTTCCTTGGTTTATATAGGTTGGAAACTGTTTACCTTTAGTTGTAAGGCCTGCTAATACTTAACCGTCAGTTCCAAGATTTGTTAGTAGTCGACTTTCATTTCACAATGTTTAGTAGGTGTCTAGAGGTATGAAGATATTTGACCACTCAATCTCTTATTTTATTTGGATAATCTTAGACAGGCGCCGTATTACTGTGTTTGTGGTGACTCAGTTTCTTTGGTAAATATGTGCTGACACAGTTTGGTAAATATGTGTTGACACAGTTTGGTAAATATTTGATGACACAGTTTGGTAAATATGTGTTGACACAGTTTGGTAAATGTCACGTATCTGTGATGAAGGATTAGCAGAAATTTCATTGTTTACTGATGAAATTAGTGTACATTTACGTATCTTTGATGACAAGGGTAGAAGACACTGACTACTGTTGACATTATTGTACAGTAACGTATCTTTGATGACAAGCGTAGAAGACACTAACCACTGTTGACATTATTGTACAGTTACGTTTCTTTGATGACAAGGGTAGAAGACACTGAATACGATTGACATTATTGTACAGTTACGTATCTTTGATGACAAGGGTAGAAGACACTGACTACTGGAGACATTATTGTCCAGTAACGTATCTTTGATGACAAGGGTAGAAGACACTGACTACTGTTGACAATATTGTACAGTTACGTATCTTTGATGATAAGGGTAGAAGACACTGACTACTGGTGACATTATTGTACAGTTAGGTATCTTTGATGACAAAGGTAGAAGACACTCACTACTGTTGACAATATTGTCCAGTTACGTATATTTGATGACAAGGGTAGAAAACACTGACTACGGTTGACATTATTGTACAGTTACGTATCTTTGATGACAAAGGTAGAAGACACTCACTACTGGTGACAATATTGTCCAGTTACGTATCTTTGATGACAAGGGTAGAAGACTCTGACTACTGTTGACAATATTGTACAGTTACGTATCTTTGATGATAAGTGTAGAAGACACTGACTACTGGTGACATTATTGTACAGTTACGTATCTGTGATGACAAGGGTAGAAGACACTGACTACTGTTGACAGTATTGTACAGTTACGTATCTTTGATGACAAGGGTAGAAGACACCGAATACGATTGACATTATTGTACAGTTACGTATCTTTGATGACAAGGGTAGAAGACACTGACTACTGTTGACAATATTGTACAGTTACGTATCTTTGATGACAAGGGTAGAAGACACTGACTACGGTTGACATTATTGTACAGTTACGTATCTTTGATGACAAGGGTAGAAGACACTGACTACTGTTGACAATATTGTACAGTTACGTATCTTTGATGACAAGGGTAGAAGACACTGACTACTGTTGACATTATTGTACAGTTACGTATCTTTGATGACAAGGGTAGAAGACACTGACTACTGTTGACATTATTGTACAGTTACGTATCTTTGATGACAAGGGTAGAAGACACTGACTACTGTTGACATTATTGTACAGTTACGTATCTTTGATGACAAGGGTAGAAGACACTGACTACTGTTGACATTATTGTACAGTAACGTATCTTTGATGACAAAGGTAGAAGACACTCACTACTGTTGACAATATTGTCCAGTTACGTATCTTTGATGACAAGGGTAGAAGACACTGACTACTGTTGACAGTATTGTACAGTTACGTGTCTTTGATAACAAGGGTAGAAGACACTGACCCCTGTTGACATTATTGTACAGTTACGTATCTTTGATGACAAGGGTAGAAAACACTGACTACTGGTGACATTATTGTCCAGTTACGTATCTTTGATGACAAGGGTAGAAGACACTGACTACTGTTGACATTATTGTACAGTTAGGTATCTTTGATGACAAGGGTAGAAGACACTGACTACTGGTGACATTATTGTCCAGTTACGTATCTTTGATGACAAGGGTAGAAGATACTGACTACTGTTGACATTAACGTACAGTCTGTTTATATGATGACACAAATTAGTAAACACTAGCTAAGATGCTGAGGCTATCAACGTATCTCTGATGACACAGAGGTTTGTAAACGTTTAGTAAACGTATATTGTGATGGAAATTTCTGATATACCTAATCAATATTCATAAACTTGAGAAATTAATAAATCAGACGAATTATGTTTATTCACACTAACTACCCAGATAAACATGTATGCAATGGCTTTGCCTTGAACTGTTTGTACCTATTAGTGTCACATGAATTGAGTAATATAGATTAATATTTTGTAGAATAAATTAACATTATGTAGATTTAATTACCATTACGTAGCCGTAATTAACATTAGACATACATATATAATGCGACCATGTTTTTGTAAGAGAATAAGTGAACATTAACTAATGGCCACCCTAGCACTGTCTCATTTTCCATGAGTATGAACCATCGCTCATAGAAGAATGATTACGTCATATCCACAGGGTTAATTAGATAGGGTTTAGTCCTCGGTGAGGTCGAGAATGCTTCAGGACAGTCGTGTGTAGTAGGTATTAGTTCTACCGTCATTGATTAAGTTGTCAAAAGAATGGTGGCATGGAGGCCAGCAAAGAGCGTCTAGAGCCGTGGTGCTTTGCTACCTTCTAATATCCATTCTTTTTACTTAAAATAAACGAGACAGTGTTAAGTGAACGAATCTGTTTATCCCCCTTAGCTGTAATGCTGTGTAATCCTCGGTGAACTTACATGTTTTAAGGAGATAATACTCTTCCCAAGTATCGTACCCACTCACTGAACGAAAACACTCAGATATTGCGTCTAATAAATAATTTCTAAAAAAAAAAAAGGTTTTAAAGGTTTTTTTTGATGATTTTTTCCTTCGATTATTTTTCAGAAATGGCAATGTCTAACAACAGTTAAGTTTGGTTCAGCTATCAAAGTAATTTCATTTTCGCTGTGAAGGTTTTGTCATTTTGAATACATGACTACAAATCACCTATATCCAGCAGGTATTTGCTGGCTTGTTTTAATTGATTGTAAGTGTCCTAAGATATTTGTCATGAAAAAAGTGCAAAATCTCTTTCCCTTACTTTGTTAAAGGGAGGGTGTCTATAAGGCCCTTTTTTGGGCCCCGGTATATTCGGATTTTCACCTCCTCTTGTTCAAAGATGTCCTATTGTATGACTTGCTGAAAAACCACGGTAAAACCTTGACCGAAAGTGGGTTTCTGGGGGTACCAAAAGGGGTATGGTAAATCACAAATATAGTTTGCTGTTTTCAAAATGAGCTTAAAAACCAAAATGATACCATTTCTGGTTTTGAAAACATGTATAAATTAGACAAGCATATGTAACAGAATGAAAAATGACAGAAATTCAATCGTCACTTAAATTGTTTATATAAAACGAAGGATTACATCAGGGGGGTCTTTTCGGTCATTTTAAATTGAAAAATAATTTGTTTCTCAATAATTTCCTTTAAAATTAATATTTTGACTTGAAATTTACAACCTATTCGGAACTGTACCGAGCTTCCCTCATTTCACATCTGTAATCCGGTAAGCTCACAGTTATGGAGGGTATATTACCGTAAGTAAGACTAATCATTTTTTGGTTAAAAGAGTTAACGTTTTACGGACCAATACAGACCAACTGCTGTGGGCTAGGTAAGTGACCAGTGGGTTCGGTAAGTGGCCTTGGGTTTGGTGTTTGAGTTCCATAAGAGTCAAGTGTTGAATTCTATAGTTGTTTGGTTTGGTGAATTTGAAGGATTGTATTAAACTTTCAACAGCTATTTCTAATCATGCTGTAGTGCAATTAGTGTGTTTGATTTTGCAACTCAAAACAATAGAGTTACATGTAAGCTGACTAACTTTATTGTCCATTTTGTGTAGTGAATTAGTATTAACTTTCGTTCCCAGGCTCTATGTGTGAGAAACACACCGGTAATGAGAGGAATAGCAGGTGTGTGTGTTGCTGCATTAGCTTAGCGAAGTAGAGCAACTCTAATACTAGCTAGCGCTGTCTTATTTTGGTAGCCATCCTCGTGTAAGTTGGCGGCTGTGTTATGTTTGAAAGGCGAGGCAATTATTTACTAATAATTTAAATAAGAATATATATGGTGTATTTTGATATGGATCACAACAAACTCCATCCGCCTCATTAACGAGAGCAGACAGAGTAGGGAAGAAAACTAACATACTTGTAGGTCGGTGTGTGTGTTAAATATCTTAGGTTTGAAAATAATATATTCAGGAAATTATAGCAAGCTCATTTTGTTATACATTGTAATGTGTTGAAATTGCCTTTTTTTTTTTACAATATTTCATACTTAATTGAAATGAATTTATATATGTGTAAGCATCGAACTGTTTTTGTATGGTATTTATGATCTATTTGAATGACACAGCTTTGAAAGCAAACAACATAATGAATAGATCATATACAATACAAAAACAGTTCAATACTTATATTTACGTTTTCTCTGACTCTTATGTTCTTTTTTAACTTTTAATTTATATTTAAAATCAAAAATGCCAATAGTTTGAACAGCGTATTGTCGCGTGCTGATTGGCAAACAAAGTAGTACTTTGAAATTTTAACAAACGCTTCAATTTTGTTCCAAAATTCAGTATCAATACAATTGCGTATGTCTATAGGGTGATTTAATTTTATCAATAGATCTCTGAGCTGAAAGTTAGATTTGAAATTGTTTCGATTTTTCACCGGAACAAATACAGTGAACACCGTAAATCCGACCTTGCCCTCCACGAGGGAGTTATTTTTGGAAGTTAATTCGAACTTTTCTCGTTGCTCATTTTGTGAAGAATCTAGGCGTGAATGTATTTGTTGATTGTATGGGAACCTGACAACAGTCGATAGATTCTATAACAGCATCGTTATTTGACACGTCGTTAGAAACTGAGGACCCGTGGATGCGAGACATTATGACGTCACAGAAGGCATACACATAAATCCATGACGTCAACAACAATACAAGCTAAATTGTGACGTTACATTACTTAGACAAATGCATAACTTTATGATCTTACCAACAATAAAAAATACGGGAGATACAAATTGTTTCATTTACGGTAACAATAAAATATGAACAATAATATTTAAAGCACAGCAATTGCTTAAAGCATGACACGTTGAATTTAATGTGAACTATTCAGACTGGGTTTCAACAGTTTCATTAACTCCGGAGTTATAATGACTTTGCATTATTGATGACGTCATACTTTCTTGTGTAAACAACTATGACCTCACAATATCTGTTTTCAAAATAAACAGTCTCCTGATGAACGGGGAATCAACCCGAGAAAGGCCTAGAGACGCTATCTCTGTCTTTTGTTCTATTTTTTATATTTAATTCCAACACAAGGACTTCTTAATGCTTTCTTTATATATCTATATATATATATTCACTGCAGGCATTCACTACCAGTAATATCAAAGAGCTAGTGTCTTGTGCAAATATCAGGAACACATTGAGAAATGTCACTTCAATGATATACCACATATTGTGTCATATATTGCTTTGAATAACAAAAATGCCTTTCATTTTCAAATAAGCATACTATCGTTATTCAAACATTACCCTAGTAACGCGACGCTCTGAATGATGAGACATGTTTCACTTCGACTTCCGGTTGTGTTTTAGTCACCTGTAGGTAATGATTACACCTGTTTCACTGCGACTTCCGGTTTTGTTCTGTCGCCAACAAATAGTTATAAGATTTGATTTAAAGCGACTGATCGTTGTGTTTTTGGTCACCCTTAGGTAACGGCACAATAGATTTTGAAGAATTCCTACATATGATGGCGCGTAAGATGAAAGAAACGGACAGCGAGGAGGATCTTCGGGAAGCGTTTAGGGTATTCGATAAAGACGGAAATGGTTTCATCAGTGCCGCGGAACTACGTCACGTGATGACGAATTTAGGGGAAAAGCTGACAGACGAGGAGGTTGACGAGATGATAAAGGAGGCGGATTTGGACGGTGACGGGATGGTGAATTATGAAGGTAACATACGCATGGTGCCTGGTGTTACCAGTAACACGCCTGCTCAATGGTTAGGTAGGTCTGGATTATTAACATAGTAGTGATACACTAACCAGTTATAGGGAAGGTCTGGAATATTAACATAGTAGTGATACACTAACCAGTTACAAGGTAGGTCTGGAGTATTAACATAGTAGTGATACACTAACCAGTTACAGGGTAGGTCAGGAGTATTAACATAGTAGTGATACACTAACCAGTTACAGGGCAGGTATGGAGTTTTAACATAGTAGTGATACACTAACCAGTTACAGGGTAG